>NW_006790942.1:1294760-1296226 GCF_000442215.2 Lipotes vexillifer | reverse complement strand
GGGCCTCTCACTGTTGTGGCCTCTCCCGTTGCGGAGCACAGGCTCCGGACGCGCAGGCCCAGCGGCCATGTCTCACGGGCCCAGCCGCTCCGCGGCATGTGGGATCTTCGCGGACCGGGGCACGAACCCGTGATCCCTGCATCGGCAGGCGGACTCTCAACCACTGCGCCACCAGGGAAGCCCTTTAGATAGTTTTTAAGGTGGATTTCCATGAAGTGATTATAAGTTTATTAATGAGTATCCATGTTCTCTCTAAATACAAAATAAAGAATTCAATGCTTACTTTTAGACTGGCAAACAGTGACTATTGTGAGGCCAATTGCCCTAGCAAACATCTCATGTACCCTGACTCAGCATAAACTGGCGCAGTGCAGATCTAGGGTAAAGGCCGTGGCGGCAGATGCGGACACCCTAGATTCGGCCACAGGCTTCACTGCTCCTGACCCCTTTCCAGCAGCATTTGGTGTTTGGGGTTCTCAACAGGGAATTTTAGAGAGACTCCCAGCTTGCCTGGTCCCTCGATATTATTGAAAGGTCCCAAGACCCTTCCCTGACCAGGGATACCCAGCGTCTGGGGGGAGCTCATGTCCTCAGAGCACCCTGGCCAAGGGGTTCTTCTCACAAGCACGATTCCTGCATTTATGGCAGATGCTCAGCGGACTTTCAAAAGCAAATTCGAGGATGAACGAGCAATGCATTTCAGTCGACTTATCAATGAATGAAAAGAAATGTTATTCTCAAACTTTTCTCTCTACAGAGCCTGTTTCTGAATTGTCAGTCATTAAATATCGAGAGGTGCCTTTGTGACTTCTAAAAAGTCATACACAGTTTGATGCTTAAACATTCCAATTCGCTTTAGAGTTTGAAACCTTAGATCCTTGATGTTAATATTCCAAATCATCAAAGGATTTCAGGCTGCATCCTTCAGCTACCTTTTTGGTTTTGATGTCAGACTGGGGATTCCTATAGATAATTGTCAACTGTCGCTAAAGGAAAAGAAGTGAAAGAAATAAAAATTTTCTCTTAACATAAATGATGAACAGAGAAATATCTGTATCTAAGGTAATTTAGTCTTCAAGAAACATGTCTCAAGGGTACTTCAGCAGTTTTGGATTGTAGTTATGGCTGATTTAAATGATTCATGCTCCCTTGTGGATCTATTTTGGGCTTTGAATAGAAGAAAGTAAATTGATCTTACTTTACAAAAGCCTTCACAACTTAAAATATATCAGTATCTAAAAGGATCTTTTCTGCCAGGTAAAAAATACTTTTATTTTTTTCAGAAATCTAAATAAATTCTCCAAAAATTATTTATTTATTGTTCAAAAATATGTATAATGTTTAAACTGGTCGAGATAGTCTATGGCAATGTTTATCATTCTTTTTAATATTTACGTAGACCTATTTGGCTATATTTTTAGCCAGTGCCTTTTTTTTTTTTTTTTTTTGCAGTACGCGGGCCTCTC
>NW_006790942.1:1294294-1294713 GCF_000442215.2 Lipotes vexillifer | reverse complement strand
ACACGCAGGCTCAGCGGCCATGGCTCACGGGTCCAGCCGCTCCGCGGCATGTGGAATCTTCCCGGACCGGGGCACGAACCCGTGCCCTCTGCATCGGCAGGCGGACTCTCAACCACCTCGCCACCAGAGAAGCCCTAGTCAGTGCCTTTTTTAAGGTATTATCTCCTGCTTAATTGTTGAATTTATTATTGTCTTCCATTTTGTAAGAAGTCTGTACACACACTACTATATATAAAATACGGAACCAACAAGGACCTACTGTGTAGCACAGGGAACTCTATTTAATACTCTGTAGTAACGTATATGGGAAAAGCAACCGAAAAAGAATGGTTATATGTATATGTATAACTGAGTCACTTTGCTGTACACCTGAAACTAACACAACTTTGTAAATCAACTATACTCCAATAAAATTAAAA
>NW_006790942.1:1282637-1294140 GCF_000442215.2 Lipotes vexillifer | reverse complement strand
GGAGCCTGTGCTCCGCAATGGGAGAGGCCACAACAGTGAGAGGCCCGCATACCGCAAAAAAAAAAAAAAAAAAAAAAAAAAAAAAAGAAGTTTGTGTGCTAGACAGAGTGGTGGGGCTCATCTTAGTGATGTGTCCACGTGTCCTGAACCTGCCCCCAGCGGGTGGTGGCTGCCACCCCTCCCTGTGAGCCCCCTACACATGATCAATTGTGCAGCCATGAATATGCACCAAAGCCTTGTTTTGAAAAATCACCTGTTATAATGCAGGTCAGTATGTTTTTGAAAGTGTGAAAAATAAATGTAACTGTTTTTTAATACAAGGGTTATTTTAGAGATCACAATCCTGTGTACAGTATATGCAAGGGGTGTTTTAGAGGGTTCTAGCACATGCAGAAATCACGGAAGCAATCGTCCCCTTCAGAAGTTAACAAAAAAGCCATCCGTAGCTAATGCATAGAAATAGAAATGAAAATTCTCTGGCAAATGTCCGTGTCCTCTCTTAAGTGTGTCTACTACAGACGCACAGTCCTGTCCCACATACTGCTGTTGGGAGTGTAAATTGGTAACAGACTTTAGAAAACTAGCTGGTAGTATCTACTGAGGCTGAATATTCCTTATGATCTAATGCAGGAATTCCATTACTAGAAAAATACCCAATAGACACTGATACATATGTTCACCCAAAACATGTGTGAGAATGTTCATGGTTGCCTTATTCATAATTGTCCCAAACTTCAAAGTCCCCTCATGACCGTCAGCACTTACATGATGAGTAGAGCTGAGGTCATGCAGTGGTGTCCAGCGTTGAGAACGACCTGCAACCTCAGGCAACAAACGGGAACGAGTTTCAAAACAAAACGCTGAGGAAAATATGACAAAAGCATAAACATATTTTACTACGGGTTTATATAAAATATGGAACCAGGTAAAATGAATCTATACTTGTAGAAGACAGGATGGCAGTTACCCGGAGGGAGTGAGCTTGTGATCTGAAGGTAGCGAGAATCTTCCTTTTTTCCCTGAGTTTCAATCTTGACGCTACTACTGACTAGCTCTTGACTTGGTGAACGAAGTTAAAACCTCTCTATCAATTTTCTCATCAGTAAAACGGGGGTAATAATAGCCCTACCTTTTAAGGTTTTTAGAAGACTATCCAGCAAACAATGAACTCTCTATAAGATATAATGAGCTCTATATAATATGCAGTGAATTACATATGACATTTTCTCTAGAATGTTTTCTAGACCAGGGGTGCTTGTCAAAGGGGCATCTAATTTATCTGTCATATTTTTTAAAAAGAGAGTATGTTTAAATATTAATTTTAAATTAATTTATATATATGAATATCAAACAGAAGAAAAACTGTGTTTTAGCTGTATGTGCATGTGAGTCTGAGGTTAAGTTTGGTTATAAAAAAGTAAGTATAAATAACTAGCCCTTTCAGTAGTGAACAACTCGTGCTTTGCAAAACCACAGCTTCCGTTGCTGCAAGGGGATTAAGTATAGATGCGCATTTAGACAGTTCAGTGAATCTCTACAAAGACACCTGGACAGAAAATTAAACTTCATACTGCGTTTTTGGTCATAAAGCAGGTTGGTTTTCCCTCTAATATATTGAGAGACTGAACATACAAGCAATGAACAGACCATGTATGACAAGAGAACTCTGACCCGTGGCCTCAACAGCAAGGTCAAGGACTGTGGCTTCCTTATTTATTTATTTATTTGGGGGCCCCGGGGTTTTACCTGAGGACCAGACAGAGGAAATCACCCCCATAGGTGCCCCTCCTGGTCGACCCTCCCCAGCCACCCCCGACCCCCACAGTTAGCACCGTGGGCATTGCAGCCTTCCCCTTTTCCTTCCGAGAGCTCGCACACCCCTCTGCCTGCCTCTGAGTCTCTGCCAGAGCACAGGTGACCACTGACTCCTGGGCTACAGAAAGCTCTGAATGAATAGCCTCTTTTTGGTTCTCATTTGAGTGGTCTTTGCTTGTTTCTACAGAACTGACCACTGCTAAAACCGACCTGCTTGATGGGGAGGCATTTCAGTTAGAGGAGAAAGCCGTTCTAGGGAATTCCTTCTGTTTTTTTATTAAAGCCTTTGACTTTTGCTGGGGAAATCTCATCTTTCTTCCAGTTCTGAGTGCAGGTGATTCTATGGTTCTTCGGCACTTATTTTTGTAGCTAGCCTTTCAGTGCCTGAAGGAGGTGATGCGGTATGTCTAGGAATCAGGGAAGGGACTTCCCTGGTGGTGCAGTGGCTAGGACTCCACGCTTCCACTGCAGGGGGCCCGGGTTCGACCTCTGGTTGGGGAACTAAGATCCTGCAAACCGTGCAGCAAGGCCAGAAAAAAGAAAAGAAAAGAAACCAGGGAAGCTCATTTGAGGCAGGAGATAGATGGGCTCCTGGCCAGACATTCATTACCAGCCCCCTGTTTACATTTGCTGAAGCAACAGACAAACGGGCTCCAGGACTACATATTTATGACCGGACTCCTGTCTATATTTCGAGATCTGCACTTCGATATAAAAACCAGCAACAGAAATAGGGTAAATAACCAGACACTGGGCATTTTTGTGGCAGGAACAGAGTGGGACTAAATCCTGTTAAAAGATCAGGAGGTCATACATCTCCCATCCTTGGGGCAAGGGAGACATTGCACATGTGCAGAAAGCCTCCTCGGGGGTCAAAAAGGAGGGGGCACTACCCCATAATAGGTGATGCTAAGGCCATCCCATAGGCCTCTGGGCTGGAATCCATCTTGGAAAGAAGCTGCGCATGCGTGTTAGGGAGGGTCCTAGGGCAGGGCAGGTGTGGAAAGATAAACCAGGTAACTGGCCAGAGGTAAACAGAGGCCTGCAAGAACTGCTCCGTATACATGACGTAACCGCCCCTTTACTGCATTCCTCCTCATTGGGGGGACACCCACACCCTTGCTCTCCCGCTGTGCATCTCTGCCCTGCCTCTGTCTTAACTAAACAAACTGTTTCTCTGTGTGCTCTCCCACGTGTTGTGCTGTGTCTCTAATAATAAACTTTGTACCTGTTTTTACAGTTTTGTCTCCGTGAGAAATGCATTTTTCACTGGGTGCAAGAGCTGGGGTGGTGGTAGTGGCTAGGATTCCTGGTTTTCATCCAGGCTCCCCAGGTTCAGTTCCTGGGCAGGGACTAAGATCTCGCTTCACGCCACTACTCACGGCTGCCTGTCTGAGATCACTTTTGTCAAGTGTAGGGCTATGTGAATCCATGAGAGACATTTCCAGTCCTACTGAGAGTTCATAAACCCATTTAAATCAGTAGGAATACAGCTCTTCTGATGGGTATCGGAGACGTGACTGTTATGCCCTATAATTTCCTAGCATCCACACTTTTCCTCCTATTTTCCCCTTTATTCATTGTTTCTGTCTCTTTGATTTAAAAAAATCTACTTTATACTGTTTTTGTTGCTCCCTCTTCCATCTGCTCTATGAGGTGCTAAGAGTAATTTATTTTGCAGCCATTCTGTGCCAATCTCGTGAGCAGTTCCATGTAGCAAAGTAAAGTTCAGTGAGACCTATCATCTCTGCTTCTGATTCCAGAATTTGATTATATGTTGCAGTCAGCGGCAGGATTCAGCCTTCGGATATAGAACCGCAGTGTGTGATTCACTGAATTGCCTGGCTCTCAAAATACCGATCACAAAATACTGATGTTTTGCTTTCCCACTTATAAGTACGCTGTGTCCCTGGAATGTGGACCTTTTCCTGATCTCGGTGCTCCCGGAAAACAGCAAGGGTTGACTCCTCCCACCCTTCTGTGTTCCAGGAAACCACTGACTGCAAGGGCCTCCCGCCCCGAAAATTCCCAGATAAACCCAGCCTTGTCCTCCCTCAGGACTCCCACCTGGATGACTCCCTTGGCCACCTGCTCCTCTGAGACCCAGGCCCCTTCCTGTTCTTTGAGGTGCTCCTCACGAATGAATGTAAGCTGGAGGAGCCTCCATTATCTTCTTCCGTCCAGTGTGCTTTGTCTGTCAGAACTCTCAGTAGCACGTCGACATGGTATTGGTTATAGTTTTAAATTGACAATGAATCCTATTCAATCAGATAATTCTTCATTTGATCACTTGCCTCTTTAACAGCTAATTGGCTTTGTTATTTCATTTGCATACTGTTCCCTGTCAACAGAGTGAATTGCTGAAAGATTGGTGAATTCTAGAGCTCGAAATTTCTTAGGCACTGTGAAAACCAAACACTCTGTAACCTGCTCTGTTTCTTGTCTACTCTATATTAACGCGATTTTGCTCTTCCGCCGGCTTCACCAGTATAACTTTACTCTTCCAGAAAATAGTAAATACATTGCCTGGGAAGGAAAACGTTGCAAATAATGTGCTTGTTCATTCTGGGAACTTTGTAAAGAACCAGCCAGTCTTCACAGTGCTGTGTGCACTGTGCAATCACAGCTACACCCCACATTGGAAGATTCACCTTAAACCATACAACGAAATCCAAATAAGTCTCCCAATTTAGCCCCACCCGCTCTGACAAGCTACTGGGACTGAACCCTCAGTACTGTCTTTCCAGGAGTTGCTTTGGTGATCATTTTAACATCATCAACCAAGATTCTTTAATTTCTTTTATTCCCTTTTAATTTTTTAACTTTTGTTTTACAAGATTTCTGATAGCCCTAACATCTATATTTCTCTTTGCTTTTAAAAACCAAAATAATATTATACAATTTTTCTAAAATTTACAAGTACGAGCTCATTTTCATTTTCATGTTAGACTCTTGGAAAAGAGAGGAAAACACCCTCTCAGTGTGTAACAGACACACTTCTTTCAACAGAATAAACACCCAGCTTCCTTAGTCTCCACACTAGGAGCTTCCCTCAATAACTGGTTTCCTAAACTGAAAAGGTTCTTCCTCCCTTTGTTTTTCAGTATTTTTTAAGGTAATGGCTTATTTACACACAACCCACCTCCACCTAGGTGGCCAGCAGATTCCAAGGGTCTCATTAGTGCTCTCCAATTCTCCATTTCTCCTAGTTAACTGCTTTTGCAAAGCACTGATTTACACATAATAGGCCTCCCTGCAAATGTAACTCATATGCTCTATGGAGAACTGAGACCAAAGACACGAGACAGTTTCCGGGACAAGCTACAAGGGTTTCCCCAGTTTCTTCAACAGTGATTCTCTAACTTTGTTCTACCGAAGGAACCTAGAGCAGCTTGTTTCTTTAACAAATCGTAGGTTTCGTGGTAAGATCCAGACGCCTACATGTTTTTTTCCAAAAGCAATGTAGGTGATTCTGATGCAACTGAGAAATACGAATTTGTCTGACATTTAAACTGCTTTAAACTATCCCTCTCAAACTTTTCGATTATATATGCTTAAAGTAAAATATTTTTGAGTATATACCTCTGAGCATATTCCTCCCATGAATACATTTATTTGAATAATGATCATGGCCACAAAGTTTTCACTTCCCTTGTTATTTTTCTGTCAGAGAAACAGTAGTTGTTTTTAATTGCTTCTCAGAGAAGGAATTTGGTGAGAGTTTTAAAATCTTCCCTTTCCTTTATCTAAATAGAGTCCAGTCATTTTTCTTTTATGACTTTTGTTGATGATCTTTGCTGTGACCTTGACCTTGCCAGGATCTCATCATCTCCATAATTTGCCTCGTTTGCCACCTGCTGTTCCTCAACTAACTTCATCTTGCACATAGCTATCAGTTAAATTTTCTCTAAAAACAAAACAAAGTAAAGTCAAACAAAACAAAACTCTCACTGTGTGTGGAAATAGATTAAGGCCTTCTTTAGACCCTAACTGTCCTCTTCCTAATTCCAAGACCCATAGCAAGACACCCTGAGTTGGCATTTGGAAGGCCAGGTGTTTATCACGGAGCATCCTTGGGATCAGATGGTTGGAGGGGAGAGAGGAGGCGTTTCGGGCAGCGGGAAAGGGAAGTTGAGCTGCCATGGAGCCCATGTCTGCCTCAGCCTCCCCAGGGGCTGCCCTGCTCCGGCCCTGTAAACTCAGGCGGGCATCCATCAGTCCTCAGGCGTGGTGCCTGTCCCTGGGCTGCAGCCTCTGCAGCTGACCCAAGACAGTCTACTGCTGTTGCAGCAAAAGTAGAAATGAAGTTTTCCCTCCCCTGAGAATAAGGAAAACAAAGGGAACAGCGAACAGGCTGGAGAAGAAACATAACTTGGCCTGAAAGAGTTCATCAGGCCTAGTTTGTTTTTTTTAACTGTTACTAATCTATAGAAGCTGTAGCTAGATTTGTACTCCACAAAGCTAACTTATATTCTTTAACACTATGTGAATTACATCCTGCGCTCCCCTGTAGCAAATCACCCCTTGTAGCATTTGCGTTTCAGAAAAAAAGACCCAATTACCCGGCTGGCGGGCGCCAGCTGTGACTTTTAAAATAACTCGGGAGAAGAATGCAAGACCTTCACTACTTTGATCCTTATCTTACGCCCCGGACTGCTGCGTGCCCCACGTATAAAATCTTCCCTGATTCCCCAAGGAGGGGGTGGGCACAGTTCTTGAGGCGCTAGCTGGCTGTGTTCCCTGCTGCCTGGCAGAGAAATAAAGCCATCTCTCTCTTCCTCCAAAATCCCTGTCTCCGTATTTCTGTTCGACCTCAGTGCCCAGGGAAGCCGATGTTTCGGCAACACTGCCCACTCTCCCGGCAGCTCTGAAGACAAGTCTCTCATAGAGAGGCTCCAGGAGGCCCATCTCCCCATCCACCACCGCCCCCCACCCCGGTCCAAATGTGATCATTTGTGTAACTCCTGAAGCCAAGTTAATATTTATACCCTAGATACCTTCACAGAACCTACAAAAATCACAGACTCCGACACCTACAGAAGCAATAAAGCTGGGCGGCTTTACGGAGAAAAGCGTTAACATCTGCTAACTCACTGCAGGTCAACATCACACAACCTGTCCATCTTCATCCAGCAGATTTTAGCCAAACAGCAATGATCTTACTCTGTTTCATGGACTTTTTGAGAGGACTGTCTTTATCATACAACTGTGACGCTACTGTGTTTTTCACTATTGTACGTCTAGTCTGTAGCACCTAGGCTATGCGAAATAGTTCAATAGTTCAAGCTGTGGTGCACCTCAGGGTCACCACAGGAGTTTGGAAGATGCAAACCCTGGTCCTCCCACAAGCCTGGGTCTCTGTTCCTATGGCTCTTCTAGGAGATGCTACTACATATCAACTTTTGAGGACCTTATAAAATGACAGGCAGTGAAATCCGGAGCTCTGTAGAGTTTTCTGAAACACTCTCAATTATTTTTATACAATTCCTCATGGTTTTCTCTCTTGGCACATTGAGAAGATTTATATTCTCTGGTGTTTCCAAGTGTCCAGGTGTTTTGGCCTCTTATACCCTAATATACAGATACTTGACAGAAGCCAGGCCTTGCACACACACCCCTGAAGCACCGTCTACCCGATGCTTTTTGCAATTTTAAAGTTTCAGCAGTCCCCCTTGGCATGGTAATTGTTTACAGATGTTCAGCATGAAAGGATCCTTGTGGGTAAAGAAGAGAAAAATTCAAATCTATAAACAGGTTATGTTTGCTCTGCTGGAAGTGTAGGATTGCTGTGTCTTTTAATAGAAGACAACACATGCTAATAGCATGAAAAGAAATATCTAATATCAACTCAATGTAATATGTGGTCTCTCGCTACCATGTAATTATCTGAACAAAAACAGAACATCTAATTAGGTTCTGACTTTGCCACAGATGCAGCCTGGTCCTTCCCTTGATCAATAATCACAGAAGGGAAAAAGAACCCCTGGAGGTACTGAATAATTGCTTTAGTTCTTCCCGAGTCCCATCTACCGGAAGAAATTGATGCTCAAGAGAGATAATGAACATGTGCTTTACAACACAAATATGTCATATGGAGCACGCAATAAGGATTTATGAATTAAAGGATTTATGAATTAGAAGTACAAGTTCTTAACATTCATGGAGGTAAAACATTTTGAGCAATGAGAGATATAAAAAAGACAAGATCATGCCAAAAATAAGTTTGTATTGGATAGGGACAAATTATGAACTTAGAAACTAGACCTTTCTAAAATCCTGAATGCATGACTAATATGCATACTGCAAACATATTAAAATAGCCACGCCTTTAAAACTATGCTTTAATATGTAAAATATTCTAGCTATTAAGAAATTTAATTTACTACCTTGTATGCTTTAATTAACAATATAAAGATGTATAAGTTGCAAATAATGAATGGGTAAAATTTTATTCTTTTGGAAAATATTTTGAACAAGCCAATCAAATTCATTAGCGATTGTGACTAAGTGGTAAGGATTAATTTAAGAACATCAATATGCAAATATTACTTTAAACAAGCACTTCATCACAGAATAAAGTGAATCATGTAATTATGGGCAGCATATCTTATTGAGGCATCTAAATGTAAAATGCCAAATTATAACTATTTTTAGAAAATACACATTGATTGTGTTAAATTATGCATATAATATTAAGATTAAAACAAAAACAAAAACAAAACAAAGCCCCCAAACTTGACCTTATTCATAGTTATTCATTCATTTACCCTAAAACCACTTTCTCAATAAATTATAGAGTTGTAACTTTAAAACTAGAATTGTATTTTTAGAAAAGCATCTGGGTTTTGAAATCAATTAAATAAGTCAAGCCAAAATTATGTTTTATTTTCTTTCTACTTTTCACCTTGTATTTACATGGCTACATTCCATTCATATATATGGAATGTGTGTGTGTGTGTGTGTACTTTAATAATGATATATAATTCACATACACACACACAACTAAAAAACAGATTACCCTTTCAGATGTCACCTTATGAAAAAACAGTGATGCGGGAAAAAGCCATTCTTAAGAAAATAATACAAGAAGAATAAATAATTATGTCATGAAAATATCTCACCGCTAATTGTTATCTCTAGCCAAAGGGGGAGATTAAGTTCATTGTTCTCTGGACTGGCGGCAGAGAAAATGCTCCGGCATCCTCTTGTGTTTCCTTACATTTTCCAGATTGCTTTACATTTAGGTTCAGCCCTTGAGCCAATAGGATGGGAGCAGAGGGATGTGTGTTACTTTCAGAATAAGGTCATTTGAAGTGGGTGTCCATTCACACATACTCTGCTTCAGATCTGCACAGCTGGAACCGAGACACTTCGAGAGGAAGACTTTGCAGAAAAGAGTGGTCACCTGGAGAGAGCAACTGTCTCTGACCCCCCCAGACTGTGATTTGAATCAGAAATAAGCCTTTACTATATTCAGCCATTGCTCTTCAGAGTTTCATCTGTGACTGCAGCACACCCTGGTCCAAGGGGATTAACACAGCCATCCACAGTGATAAAACCAAGATTACCTCCACCTTGTTTCATGTGTTTGTTCTTTGGAAAGTTGGAGAAAAACAGTTTTCTCATAATTAATTCTTTTGCACGTCACATTGCTGTTAAATCAAGAACAAAATTTCTCTGCTTAAAATTAAATTAAGCAATTCTAATTTATCCAGTCTGTGCATGGGAAACTATTTTGCTTAACAAGTCAAAAGACTCATCACTTTCTCCATAATAACTAAATATGGGGCAACAATCTTACATAATATCAAGAGTGCCTAAAAATGCTAAAATAAACAAAAAACCAAATTCCTAGCTCTTCCCTGTGTAACAGTATCAAAGACTACACCACACGTATTACTACTGTCTCCTATTTAGATTTTGATTTACTGTTTCTATTTGACAATTTTATTATTTGTTTGGATTTGGTTTCGAATGACTTTTTTTTCCTATTTATTTTTCTTTTTGAGGGGAGATCAGATGGTGCTTGATTCTAAGAACGGTCCTAACGGTAAGATCATGTACGGGTGGAGGACTGACTTCATGTACAGATTCACCTTCTGGAGATGTGTCTGTATTCGTTAACTCAGCGAGGGCACCGAAGGGGCAAATGGGTAACTAGTCCATGTGTTCTCGGCCCTGGCCTTTCAGGAACGCGTGGTCAGCGCCCCAGCCGAGGGCTATCTCCAGAAGGTTCCAGAGTGCCTCCAGGCCGATGTATCATCTGTCAGACATCCCCTCTATTCTGGCACCAGTGGGTATCTGGTGGCTTCTACACACGCGCGCACACACACACACACATGCACAAACACACACATACACAGGCACACACTCAAATCTTCCACTGCGGGTCCTCCCTGGTTTCACTCTCTGTATCTAAAACTCCTTTTTTTCCCCTGTCACGAAACCTTCTCTTTGGGGAGAGGACCTTTCCCCGACCCTCTGGCCATCCTTCCCCGTCCTCCAGTTTTGTGGAGTTGTGCATTTCCTCATGATGTAGGTGGGCCCCAGGGCCCCCAGTCCAACCCTCACGGTTCTGTCCCCGAGGGAGCCTGGCCTCGGTCGGGGATGGTGGCCTTAGCTCCCCTCCCCAGCACACGTTTCCCGCATTGCCCAGAAAGCTTTCTCACGGGGTCAGCGTTTTCTAATACCTTGTGTCTTTTCCTCTCTGACAGTATTAGAAATAGATACTGTCTTCTTTTTCTTCCTTGATCTTAAATCTCCTCATCCTAAAGTTTTTCTTTACTTTTTTCGGAACGCGGGCCTCTTACTGTTGTGGCCTCTCCTGTTGCAGAGCACAGGCTCCAGATGCGCAGGCTCCGCGGCATGTGGGATCTTCCCAGACCCAGGCACGAACCCGTATCCCCTGCATTGGCAGGCGGACTCTCAACCACTGCGCCACCAGGGAAGCCCCTAAAGTTTTTCTAATTACGTATCCACTTCTATCATTCATCTTCCTGAGCCCAAAGGCACCATCTACCTAGAATAGGGTAAGCACTGTTGTCAGGACCAGCAGGATTCTTTATGAGGCCGAGAATCTCAGCCGGGCCATTTGTATACATTTTCACTGCACACGTGTCAAGAGGTGTCAACAAAGATCCCCTGGATCCATTCACATCATTTACTCACTTGCCCCGGTATTTTCTAAAGTGGAGGATCATCAAAGCTGCTGTAACGTGGGTCTCGCTGAATTTAGCTGACTGCTGACTATTCTTAGCCTTCAGAAATATTGGGAATAAGCACGGAAGTGTTTTCCAGCAAATCACCAAGTATATGCAAAAGCAGACAGATGAAGATTTGCTGGCAGTATGTTTCCATCCAGTCAGATCTACGTGAGGCCCTGAGATGTGCACAGCTCACACCGGGCGGAGGCGGGGGCAGGGATGCTCTTTCACAGCATGGATGTGCTCTGATCCATTTCCAGCCACACTAGTGTATTCTGTCCTGCCGGCCTTGAACACAAAGTCGAATGTCCCGGTTACTCACAGTCTCATCGCGAGCCCTCAGAGCGGTCACGTCACTGTCAGGCTACAGCAGTTCTGGTTTGTTTTTTTTTTAACCAGATGTACAGTGTGGCCAACACTCCTCAACTAACTCACTGCATCTGCAGGCGCATTGCATCCACAACGTTGTCTCTGTCTTCCTGCTG
>NW_006790942.1:1280317-1282627 GCF_000442215.2 Lipotes vexillifer | reverse complement strand
CTGCTGAATATCATCTTTTATTTAATTTTAAGTATTGAATTATCTCCATATAGTTGTTTTTAAGTAATTGCAAAGTGACACCTTTTCTCGAAAGTTTCCGTCAAGCCTGTCCTTTCCATTATCTCCCCCAATTACTCCCCACCTTGGAAACGGATTCATTACTATGATGGCGCCTAAAACGGATACAATTTTAAGTATCTTTTATCTTTATTATGATCCCACCGTCGGGGAGGGTGGGGGGTCGGTGTAGTGGTGTTTAATCATAGCCATCTTTCAAAACCGTAATGGAAAATTAACTCAGGGCAGTATATATCCTTTCTGCAGACACAGTGATAACGTGCATCTGTATGAAGTGATAACATGACATTTACATTTGCAGGTGTCACACTTTGCAGTTTATCTCTGGCTCCCAATAGCTTGCCTAACACGTGTTATATAGCTCGTAAAAACTTGAATGAGTACACTGAATGAATGAATGCTGATGTCACTTCTCTGGAGAGCCCAGGTTTGTCACTGTCCTTACATCCTTACACCTGGCTCCTCAGATAAGTAATTTGAAGAGAGGAAAAAAAGTGTGTGGTGAAATGGTAGGGTGGAAAAATCACTCTCACTTTGGGTGGGTTAACCCCCCAGACTACTTGCAAGAATCTGTGGGCTCTAAGGACGTAATTTACAATTTCTGCCACACAATGACATTTTGGTATACTGTGCTAATCATCCCAGAGAGTTGGAAATTCTATAACCTTTCACAGAATACAGAGTCGATGTTAAATGAGTTTTTATAGCCTGCCTGTTTCTTCGTACTATGTAATATATAACTCAAACTTCTTTAATATTTCAGAGGAAATTTCTTATTTGATGGAGCAAGCCAAAGTCAAAAAAGATATCAAAAGTGGCAAATGCAAATTTGTGTCAATTCTGTTTTGAAATTAAACCCATGGGACACCTTCAGCCTGGCTATATTTTTACTGCATGTTTCTTCCTGCAGAACTGTGACTGTCCTTCCGGCATTTAAAAGCCCCTTCACTGGAAGAGCTTGGAGGGTGCACGGCCTCAAGCTGCTTTGTTTCTTCTTAGACGTTTAGAACCACTGCTGCCTGTGGGCTGGCTTCACCCCTGCTGCAAACCCCAAAGCTCCAGCCTTTCCACCAGGTACCGTGTTCCCACGCACCTCAGCCCCCGTTCCTGCTCATCTGGGACCCCCTGCAAGTCCGGCCAGCTGCAGGGGAAGCTACCAGCCTGGAAGAGGCATCCTGCCAGGGCTTTTCTTCTCTCCGACCAGAAAAGGGAAATAAAATGAAGCCAGTGTGTGACACTGGTTCTGGTGCATGCTGGTGATAAACTTCCTTCCAAGTGGAATAATGGTTTACCTTAAAGCTCCCTGCTTTTGTTACAGCGCTTTCAGAATTCTCTTCTCTGCTTCCTCCTCTTTTTAAAAAGGCAGTCAGCTTAGGAAAAAACCTTCTGTAAAATCATTTTGCTAAATTGATACATAGACACAAACTTCATACATGGTATTTTCCTTCATAACATTTACACAGACACACAGACACCAATGAACACTCATGGTATGTAATAGATAGTTAGACGTGGATAATATTATCTACCATCTATCTGTCTATCTATCTATCTATCTGTCTATCTATCTATCTCACGTTGTGTGTGTGTTTCTGTATGTGTGTACGTATAGAATATTATCTGAGGAAGGAGGAAGGCACCATCTGCTTCGCTACTTCAGGTCTCAATCTTTCCTTCCAAGGTACAGTATCTTGATTTTGTGTTTATCACCTCCTTGCCTTGTTCAAAAATATTCGTCATGTATGTATATATTCCAAAGCATATATTTTTCACTTTAGCTGTGTTTGAGCATTAAATAAATAGTGTCATATTGAAGGTACCTTTCTGTAGCTTTTGTTTTTGTTTAAATACTGTGATGTTTAAAATTTATCTGTGGGCTTCACTGGTGGCGCAGTGGTTGAGAGTCCGCCTGCCGATGAAAGGAATGCAGGTTCGTGCCCCGGTCCGGGAAGATCCCACATGCCGTCGAGCGGCTGGGCCCGTGAGCCGTGGCCGCTGAGCCTGCGCGTCCGGAGCCTGTGCTCCGCGGCGGGAGAGGCCGCAGTGGTGAGAGGCCCGCGTACCAAAAAAACCAAAAACAAACAAAAAGAAGATTTATCTGTGAGGTTATTCTGTAATTGTACTTTGTTTACTTTTCTGCTCTGCAATGTTTATTTCTCTGTGCAATTTTTTTTTTTTTTTTTTGCGGTACGCGGGCCTCTCACTGTTGTGGCCTCCCCCGTTGCGGAGACA
>NW_006790942.1:1279411-1280289 GCF_000442215.2 Lipotes vexillifer | reverse complement strand
CCGCGGCATGTGGGATCTTCCCAGACTGGGGCACGAACCCGTGTCCCCTGCATCGGCAGGCGGACTCTCAACCACTCTCAACCACTGTGCCACCAGGGAAGCCCTGTACAATTCTTTCTGGTAACAATATCTTAAATTATTTATACATTGCACTAGCAATTTATATTGAGTTGTTCTCCAGTCTTGGTATTTACAAAGAATACTCTTAAGAACATTTTTGTACGTGCCTTACAAAGCGGGCCAAATACTATCTAAATGGTTTTTTATACTTACACTCCTACCATACGTAGTAATTTTTGCCAAAATATTGGTCATAAAATAATATGTTACATTGTTTGTAGTTTCACATCCCTGAATACAGTTGATGTCGGGCAGTAACTTCATATGTTTATATACCATTTTTTTGCTGAAAAATGTCAACTCATATATATTACCCATTTTAATAGTGGTTATTTTTTCTTTTCTTTGTTTTTAGGAATTTTTATATATTCTGAATATTAATTAATAATAGTATTACAAATATATTTTGCCATTTTGTAGCATAATGTAGCTTCCTTCTCCTGAGATTATAGAGAATTTTATACATTTTCTTCTAAATATTTAAAGCTTTCACCTTCAAGTTTATGTCTCTGATTTTGCATAAAATGTGAGGTAACATATTCCCCTTGCTTTTGTGTATGGAAAACATAGCATTTGTTATTTCTCTAGCCTTTTAAAACTGTGTGTTGTACCCTGACATACTTATAGCAATGTGCCCTAAGTACTGCTATACTTAGTGAATTTATGTATGGATAAATTTTTATGTATGGATATACCTATGTAATCATTACCTAGTTACACAGGTGTAATATTCTAAGACAGAAAACAGCAGCACAGAA
>NW_006790942.1:1273529-1279355 GCF_000442215.2 Lipotes vexillifer | reverse complement strand
ATTCCTGCTCCATGATTTAATCACTCGTATCCCAGTCAATCACACACACATTAAACCTTTTCTGAGTGGGATCCTACAGCATGTATTCTCATCCATCTTATTCTCTGGGGAAGAGTCTGTGTGATCTGACTTATTACAGCTATTGTTCTTTTCTAGGAGCTTAGTTGAGCGTATTCACAAATCATTAGTTTCCTTTGTTTCAGGGGGAGGGCGCCTATTGGAATCCTATTTTGAATTTCTCAGCAGCTTCTGCCATCTCTTAGAATAATCTCATCAGGAAAATGTGCCTGATGCATCCCTCACTCCTGTTTTATTGAAAGAGGTTTTAAAATACCTGATGTTTTGGGCAGAAAAATGTGAAGAAAATACTACTGAGATGGAAGTGAAAATAGAACTATATTATTGTTTACACATACTCTGTACTCCAAATTACTTTTACATGCTCAAAATTCAGCAGTTAGAACCTGACAAGCAACAGTTATCCTTGCTGTCCATTTGGAATCTTCCTGACGTATGGAGTCTTCTCTACTGTTGGACTCTATTCCATTACTGCAAGTTCTGTTCTTTGCAATGGGGATTGTTGCTTCATACACCTATTACCATTCACCCCAAGTGTAATTAGGTCCCTCCCACCAAGACATCTCCTTCCTTCTCCGTCCCTACACCTCTCCCTGAAGGAGAGGTAGAAAAATTAAAATGAAAAAGATCAATATCTTAAATTTAAATGCTAGGGTCTGTTTCAATTTTTCCTGGTCTGTTTAAACAAAGGTATTGTCTACTTCAGGTCTTCCCCAAAATTAGTAATTAAATGTTCATTATTAAAGAGCGCCAAGTAAATTGAGAGCTGAATTAAAATAACTCAGCCTAATTTCTAAGTTTCCACAAAGCAGAATTTGTGGTAACAGTGACATCTTTGCCTGATGGAAGAAAACTTGTTTTTACTTCAGTTCTAATAAAGAAATGTCTCCTGTAATAAAGCAATGAGATTTCAGTTTGACTTATGCCACTCACATTCTAGACAGAAATAGAGAGAAACAGGTAGGCTGGTCGTATCCAATACCGACACCCACGTTGACAAGAAAATACTGTCCTGATGTATTAAGATGACACAGATTTGCTAATTAAGGTACTTTGAGCTGTTGCAGATGCAAATACAATGAATTCTGGGAGAAACTAATGAGGAAAACAACAAATCTAAACACTGAATGATACGGGGCAAAACAGCCTACACAGCAGAGATGAGATTAATTTCTTCTTTACTTGAATTTGTCAAAACTGCCTCTGCTTGAACTGTACACCTAGAGTGGCTGAATTTCACTCATATAAACTATATCTCCATTTAAATTAAGGACAAGGAGAAGGTTTTTTTCCTCTCCCTCTTATCTACGGAGTCCAGAGAAAACAGTGCAGCAGGAGACAGCCTCAGTGAGCCCAGCAGTACCCTCACACCAGCCCCTGAGCTCAGAGTTGAAAGAATCAGGTTAGAAACCCACGAACACACACTTGCTTTGTGAAATGCCCATGCTCGTCTGGATTTAATTTGTATTGCAAAATCACATGATTAACTGGATTACCATTTCCTGTGTAATATAAAACATCTCAAATTATTGAATATTATTTACACAATCACAGAGTTAGCTAATCATTAACGCTTACTGTACGTGCTATAGTCAATAAGCACAACTTGAGAAATGTCATTAGAAGTTAATTTTATTTTCTGTCTTTTTTTAACCTGCTCCTGGGGGTGGCATAAATTACTTTTCTGCTCGCTTCCAAGTAATAAAAGCCCTATTGCTACTTTAAGGCACTGTCATTTTGTCAATAGATGCCCTTCTACCACCTTGGAGTGTGCAGTCATTCCAGAAGCGAGAGCGTCATCGCTCCTTTCCTTATTCTCACGGTCCCCCATCCCAAATGAGCCGCTCACTTTGGATGAAGGGTCAGCATACTCTGTCCTGACTGATCCTGTCATAAGCCGACTCCCTACTCTCCCCAGTCTGCAGTAGTATTTCCCTCACGGGTACAAGAATGGCTTTTCTGCTTCTTTTTCCTGAGGCTCCCTTGCTGGATCCCTCTCACCACCCTTCCTCTGAATTGTATCCTCTGGGGCCGCATTTCCCTCGGTGCCAGTCCCATCACACTTCTGGGCAGCCCTCCTGGACAAACTAACACGGGGTCCCCGGGCTTTGTCCCGCATGCCACTTACCCCGTGCATACCTGGCCCTCTACTTCTGGAGTGCAAACAGATCCCAGCTAATCCATCTCTCTCCCCTGAAGCTGGAGAAAACACCCAGCTCTGATTTCTTGCATCTGTCCTGTGTGGGTCAGACCTCAGTCCAGAGCATCCACAGATGCAGGGCTAAGCCGCTAGTGGTCCTTCTGGATGTAAAGTGAGGCAAACAGAACCTCTAATCCTTCCCTGTGGTGAGTGTGCAATATTTTTTCCTCCAGAGAAATGCTTTCAGAACAGACCTGCACTTTGTACTCCTCGCCACTCTAGATCCCCCTTTTGAATTTTATAGCCCTTGAAATGGCTCTTGTCCAATTACTTTGAAATTTCTGCCAGGTGGTCTTAAACCCCCCTTTGAACTTTCACATTCTTTGAATTTTGAACTTGCCATTGATGTCCTTACATAACGCATTCTTTTTTTTTTTAATAAATTTATGTGTTTGTTTCCAAAATCACTGAAGGACGTTGGATTTGCTCTCAACTCTGATGCGTTTGTCAGTGTTCCTTCTTTGATAAGTAGCCATGTGCACTAGCAGTCTACCCCAAAGCATCTTCCTGCTCTCAAAATGATGGAATGGGAATCATAATTTTCCCACAAACAAATAATAAATTTATGCTGTGAAATAATTTAACTATCCCTTAAAATTAGTATAAGAAGCGACGCTACTTTAAGGCACTGTCATTTTGTCAATAGATGCCCTTCTACCACCTTGGAGTGTGCAGTCATTCCAGAAGCGAGAGCGTCATCGCTCCTTTCCTTATTCTCACGGTCCCCCATCCCAAATGAGCCGCTCACTTTGGATGAAGGGTCAGCATACTCTGTCCTGACTGATCCTGTCATAAGCCGACTCCCTACTCTCCCCAGTCTGCAGTAGTATTTCCCTCACGGGTACAAGAATGGCTTTTCTGCTTCTTTTTCCTGAGGCTCCCTTGCTGGATCCCTCTCACCACCCTTCCTCTGAATTGTATCCTCTGGGGCCGCATTTCCCTCGGTGCCAGTCCCATCACACTTCTGGGCAGCCCTCCTGGACAAACTAACACGGGGTCCCCGGGCTTTGTCCCGCATGCCACTTACCCC
This sequence comes from Lipotes vexillifer, assembly GCF_000442215.2. Taxonomy (NCBI): domain Eukaryota; kingdom Metazoa; phylum Chordata; class Mammalia; order Artiodactyla; family Lipotidae; genus Lipotes; species Lipotes vexillifer. The sequence continues at coordinate 1,276,047 of NW_006790942.1, read as the reverse complement.
GTGCATACCTGGCCCTCTACTTCTGGAGTGCAAACAGATCCCAGCTAATCCATCTCTCTCCCCTGAAGCTGGAGAAAACACCCAGCTCTGATTTCTTGCATCTGTCCTGTGTGGGTCAGACCTCAGTCCAGAGCATCCACAGATGCAGGGCTAAGCCGCTAGTGGTCCTTCTGGATGTAAAGTGAGGCAAACAGAACCTCTAATCCTTCCCTGTGGTGAGTGTGCAATATTTTTTCCTCCAGAGAAATGCTTTCAGAACAGACCTGCACTTTGTACTCCTCGCCACTCTAGATCCCCCTTTTGAATTTTATAGCCCTTGAAATGGCTCTTGTCCAATTACTTTGAAATTTCTGCCAGGTGGTCTTAAACCCCCCTTTGAACTTTCACATTCTTTGAATTTTGAACTTGCCATTGATGTCCTTACATAACGCATTCTTTTTTTTTTTAATAAATTTATGTGTTTGTTTCCAAAATCACTGAAGGACGTTGGATTTGCTCTCAACTCTGATGCGTTTGTCAGTGTTCCTTCTTTGATAAGTAGCCATGTGCACTAGCAGTCTACCCCAAAGCATCTTCCTGCTCTCAAAATGATGGAATGGGAATCATAATTTTCCCACAAACAAATAATAAATTTATGCTGTGAAATAATTTAACTATCCCTTAAAATTAGTATAAGAAGCGACCTTAAGTTTATACCAAAGTGTGTGTGTGTGTGTGTGTGTGTGTGTGTGTGTGTGTGTGTGTGTGTTGGTGGTCAAGTTTAAATTTTCAAAGTTATGAAATGATTGGATCATAAAAATTTGATGGGCAGGGACAGTTGTTCATTCATAAAAGATCTGAGACTGATTAAAGAAAGCTACTGTATTTCTAATAATGATCTTCTAATAACACAAGGAGTATTTTCCTCTTCAAAGTTAAGCGTGTTCTTAAGAAACAATTTGAATTCCGGTTCCATAAGGACAAACAGTGAAACTATTTAAAGTTGGAGACCATGATCTGATACAATGCGTGAACTTCAGAGAACTAGTAAGATTTATAGAACATATGATTGCATATAAATGAATCACAATGTAGATAAAAAGAAGCAAAGACATCAGTCCTGGAAGAGATAAATAACATGTCCTAGCTTAAATCGCCATTTCTCGGCCTTGGATTCATTGCTTAGGGTCATTTTTGCATATTGTTTTAGAGTGAAATTTATAAGTCACGTCGACAGCCAGGCATATTCAACATTCATTGACTCATCTGGCCAGTATTTACTGAGCAGGACACCTGGGTGATGGGCATAAATTATGAATAGACATGACCTACGCTGTACTAGCGTTCATTGCAGAGGAATTCAAATACCTCATTAAATGGTGAAATAGTCCTTACATGATAACTATAAAGGATTGGGGAGCACACAGTGCAAACGAGGAGGGAGAGAGTTTTAACCACGTTCTCTCAGAAATGCTTGGTGAGGTATTATGCTCGATCACAGTAGGATGAGTTCTATAGTCTGGAAAGGTTAAGGGGAAGACAGGTAAAAGCACAGAGATATCAGTGACAACTCTTCGCTCTTTTTTTTTTAAGTTAGCAGTAATTCTGTTTAAGTGAAGCATACAGTTATATGACTGAGAACTTTGAAAAGGAAATTTAGGGCTGGATTATTGAGGCTTTTTCTACAATGATTAGCTGTTCAATCTACATATTTCAGAAGAGAATTCCTTAAGAATTTAACTGAGGTCATGGCATGAAATCATCTCACCTCCCTCTGGGGCGGTCTGGAGGATGCCGTACTCAGGGGTGGAAGCAGGTGGGAGACCAGAGACAGGAAAACAATTTAGGGAGCTGACGTAAACTCCGTGAGTGAGTGCTGCAAACAGTGTGGTAAGAATGGAGAGGGAAGGCCATTTGTGCTGGACATAAACTGATGCACAGAAAATGTCAACAATCCCCATGCAATGCTTTGAATTTAGGGTGCAAATATTTATGTATGCTTATGCACTTTCTATGTACTACCTCTAGTTTCAAGTTTCCTTACGGATTGGAAATCACTGACTCACTTTCTACTCTAAACTATAATAGAACAGAATATTAAAAAAAAGAATATATACATATATATATATATGTATGTATGTATAAGTGAATCACTTTGCTGTACAGCAGAAATTAGCACAACATTGTCAATCAACTGCACTTCAATTTTTAAAAATGACTGGAAAAAATAATAAAATAAATATTTAATTGATGTTTGGTGTCCAGACAATTGTGGTGCTCAGATGAGGGGTGGTCTCCAGGCTGCCTGCGGTGGGAGACGTGTTTTCTCAGCTGAAGCACAAGCGGTTCGGGGGGGATTTACTACCTGTGACCACATGTGCTGTAATGTGGATATTCCACACTCACAGAGATTTTTCCTATTCAGCTGTTCAAAGGAATTTACTATTTTTGACTTTCTTAGGTTGTACACAGAACAGAGACATAAACTGAAGGTCAGCCAGTGAGTGTGGGCCCTACAGATGCAAGTGGGGATGATTGC
>NW_006790942.1:1260965-1273519 GCF_000442215.2 Lipotes vexillifer | reverse complement strand
ATGCGGGCGATGCAAACAGCAGTTTCCATGAAGCCCGACAGCGCTGGTGTCCTGGGGCTGGACCAGACCACGGAGAGTCAAGAGCTCACTCGATAGCTAGCACACACAATGGGCCCTTGTGGGAGAATCTGCACAATGGAAATCTGCTCACATTACACATTAAGGTTTTTTTATAGGAGACCACTGACCAGCTCAACACTGTCTGAGTTCATTAGCTGCTACAGCGTGAATACAATCATGAAGACACACTGCAACTCTAGACACCCTTTTATCTCTTTCTAAATAACTGTGGACATTTCTATTAGTCACAAAGACAATTTTAATAGAGAGGAAAATACAGAAACAAATTGTGATTAGTGACTAATGGCAAGACCTCTTTTGGTTTGTCTGTTTGTTTCTCCACAGTAAAGTTTTGGTTGAAAACATACTGAAAGAGGTATTGCAAATTTAATATTTTACATGAGCAGTGGGAGAGATCTAGGTTTTGTGGCTTATGCAATTTGGAGGGCCTTCACTAAGGAAAATGAAGCAAAATTGAGATTACAAAGGTAAATCTATAAGTGAATATCTACTTAGAATAAAAAGGAAATCTTAACAAATTTTAAAAAGCTATAACCAGTAGAAACATCCAAGTCCAGAGGACTAGAATAAGTATTTATTCGCAAAGGGCCTGATACACCACCGTGTCCTCCTACAGCTTTTCACTGCAGACACTCTCACCGTTTTCATACGTGACCACGACTTTGCACTATGCTTCTGCACGTGGAGGGAACCTACTGGTAACTCAGATTTTCCTCCAGCGTGGTGGAGTGCAGTTTCTCTCTCATGATTTACACACGTTGTATGAAACGTGGGTCTTCACGTACTACACACTCTAATGGCAGCGTCCACCAAAGGCTATCAGTGGAAGTGACCGAATCATATAAACATGTCCCAGGAAGCCCAGATTCTGCTCCTGTAGCTCCCCTGGAAGCCGCTGGCTTCTGCAACATCCAACATGGAGGGAAGCGTGAGAGAGGAGAAAAGAATGGGAACAGACAGCTGTCTGAACCAATCGTAGTTAAAACATCCCCCTTCTGCACGGTGTTGGGAGACTTGACCCTGCGGGCAGGCCTCCAGCCCGTTCAAGGCCGTGGAGGGAGAGGGTCCTCAGGCTGCTGCTTTCGCCTCACGGGAAGGTCTCTCCTCCGTACAACTTGCTGAAGGGGAGTCGAGAAGGTTCTAAGGCCAAACCCTGGCCCAGCAAGAAGAGGGCCGTGATCCATGCCTGCCGGGCATGGGCTGTGATGCAGAAGCTAAGTGCTTATCATCCTTTCTGAAGAAACATAGCTGTTCTTAATCAGACATGAAACATTTGCCAGGGGAAGGTGGCAACATTCATGGAGGGTCTCATCTACTTTGTCCAGGGTGGCAGCCGCTGCCTGCACCCTGCTTCTGAGCCCCTGACACGTGGCTGATCTGAGCTGAAAAGCACTGTAAGCAGGAGACACCCTGAATCTCAAGGACGTGAGGGTCTCCTTGTGTATTTGTTGCTGGCCGCTGCTCTAAAGAGTTACTCAAAGTTGGATTTTCACTAAACCAGTATTGTTTAGCCAATGACAGTTTTGAATATTATGCCTTGAACTCTCCATTTATCTGTGGAATGAAAGAATTGAAACAAAGATGAAACAGGATGATAGATATCAACATTATACAAATATCCGCTGATTAAAAAAGCCTGCATTTTCTGTACTCAGTGTGTGAAAGTTGTCATCAATGATAAAACGTAAATCTGTGGCAAGTTAGTTTTTGATAGTTTTATTTTGGAATACGTATAGATTCACAAGCATTGCAATCTTATACACAGAGGTCTTGTACACTTTTACCCAGTTTCTCCCGATGGCCGCAACTTACATAATTACGATATCAAAATCGGGAAACTGACATTGGTAGAATGTGCGTGGTAGTTCTGTGCCGTTTTATCACATGTATGGATTTGTGTAACTACCACCACAAGCAACACACAGAATTATTCTGTCACCACTTCCCTCTCCCTCTTGTTGCCCCTTTGTGGTCAGAAGCACCCCTTTCTCGTGCATCATTCCTAACCACCGGCAACTACTATTCTGGTTCCCACCTCCTTAACTTTGCGACTTCAAGAATGATGACGTGGCTATTACTTATGTGGATGCTATGAACAGTCACAGATTTTGTGTACACATGAAGGCTTTGTTTATTCTATGAAAAGTTTTTCAGGCTCCAGTTAAGGTCTTATAGACAGACCAATAATAGGCTTAATTTTATAGAATTATTGTCTGTGCAGAATTACGGTTTATGCATTGACATTTTATTTCATTCTCTGGAAGTTTCATAATTATAGGACTAATTTCTTAAGACTATTTGTAATATTAGGTTCAGATTCGCTCCCTCGGGTTCAATTTGTTACCTACTTACAAAGTCCCATAGGATTAACCTGCGAGTAGAGAACTGTGCTATGATTTAAGGAAAATCAACACCAATCTCTTTCATGTTGTATAAGTACAAATTAAATACACTGGTGAAGAATGGACAATTTTAGCCAGATAATTTAATTTTTAATTATCACAAAACTAACACCTATGTAAGGAAAATATATTTGCTCACCATCCCTATTTTTACACTTTCCAGGAATTCATTAACTAGACTTTTTTTGTGTGTTCCTTATAAACGCTTCAGGGTGTAAGGCCTCACTTTTTTTCATCTCAAGACATTAAAGAAGCAGAATTTGACCTCACTGTCAATGGGCAGTATGTAATGATATATTAGCAGACTCAGCAAAGCAGTTTTTTCAAAAATTTTTCATGTTTTATTCATGAAGATACTTGTGAAGAGTATTGGCAAAATAATTTGGAGAATACCCCTCGATTTGATGTGTCTTACGTTTTTCACAGTTGGACCGGGGTTATAAACTTTGGGACACGTACCACAAAGGTCAAGCATCCTACATGCTTTCAGGGGTGTGGTGCCAGCATGAGTTATTGCTTGTTACGCTGTACACACACTTGGCTGACGTGGCATCTCCTGGTTCCTCCATGGTAAAGTTAGTACTTTTTTCTTCTTTCCTGACATTATTCCTTAGAAGTGAGTCATTATCTCCAGCCATAGCCAAGGTGGATTAAGACCCACCTCCTGGAAAGAGCGACATCAAAGAATCTGTTTACCTATGTTAAAACCACCCCAATATGCAATACACAATACACGTCTGTGGGAGATGCTTTGCTACTACCCAGCTACCGTTTTTCTCCTTAAGGGTTTGCCGGCCAATGTTAGCATTTATTAGTCGATCTTGGCTGCAGCTGTTATGACGATGGGGTTCTAATAGTGATTTTCTATTTCTCTTATTCCTTCCAAAGTTAATATTTACAATTCTCCTGTAAGGAAAACTTGTTTCTTCTCCCTCATTTATTTATTCAATCATTTATTTATATCAGTATGGACTCAGGAATATTTATTTTACCCTTTGGGTTGTAATCTAATATCATCATTTATTTTGTTGCTCAAATTCGTAGAGCACTGGCCATTGAAGGCTCTTTCATATTGATTCTGTGTCCTTTTGGTGTGGCCCCATCACCTGCTGCTATTTTTTGGCATCTCCTGAATTTCGTGCAGTATAACATGCTCCAGGCACATGTTCTATTTTGCCTTCCCTGGTCTTAGAATCAGCATTTCTCCAAGGATCCCTCTTTGTTTTAACTTAAGAACGGTATTAGAAAACAGTAACTGGGCTCTAGGAGTTTTAATTTTTTTTGTGGTGTCACTTCTTTGGGCTTAAACAGTGACAGAGCTAAAAGTATAGGTATGTATACTAACCCACATATGTCTGTAATTATTTTTGTATCTATCTGTCTTTTTACATATTAAGATAAACATGGGTTCATACTGATACACCTGACTCTAATCCAGTTCCACAGGGCTCCTTCTGGCGTCTCCTTCCTCTTTGTTCTTTTTTAACTTGTTTCTCTGACACTGAAAAACTGGGATGCCATCCTCTGTACTTTATTGACTTATGTGTTCTACAGGATAAAGTAGTATGGGACTCTACCAAAGAGAGTTGAGTGCACAGCCTACGTACACATTTTTTTCTTTCACTTTAGCCTTAAGATATCTAGTCAAGGGACTTCCCTTGTGGCGCAGTGTTTAAGAATCTGCCTGCCGATGCAGGGGACACGGATTCGATCCCTGGTCCGGGGAGATCCCACATGCCGCGGAGCAACTAAGCCTGTGCACCACAATTACTGAGCCTGCGCTCTAGAGCCCATGAGCCACAACTACTGAGCCCACGTGCCACAACTACTGAAGCCCACGTGCCTAGAGCCTGCACACCGCAATGAAGAGTAGCCCCCGCTCTCCACAACTAGAGAAAGCCCGCATGCAACAACGGAGACCCCACGCAGCCAAAAATTAATTAATTAATTTTTAAAAAGATATCTAGTCAAAATCCCAACATTCTGGTTGATTATTTAAAAAACTACCTGCAGTAATGTTCTCTGCTTGTGATGTACGTCTGCATCACCTGGGTACCACTCAGTGCCATCACCTCAAAAGTCCGCTCTGTATCTTTGTCATCAAGCACCCCATCTTCCTGAACTTCCAGCAGTCACTGAAGCGTTTGTACCCCTATTTCTTACTGTTCCCTCCTGAAGAAATCCCTTTAAGTCTTCGTATAGAATATGTCTGTTGGCAATCAATGCTCTCATTTTGTTTGCCTGAGGATGCTTTTATTTCTTCACATGGTTTTCTGAAGAGATGTCTCCCGTAATTTGTATCTTCCTTCCTCTGAAAATAATAACCCCAGTGGTAATGCTCATTCCTCCACCAGCTCCCCTTCAAGATTTCCTCTTTGTCTTTCATTTGCAGAAGTTTAAATATAATATGCCTTGGAGAGAGTGTGGTTTGTTTTGTTCTTATCCTTTTTGATGTTTTCTGAGCTTCTGGGATTTGGTGTCTGTCACTAATTTTCAATTCCTGAGCCATTTTTTCCTTATCTATTTCTTATGTTTTATTCTTTCCCTCTTTTCCAGCTAAGAATCCTATTTGTTAAACTGTTAATATTGTTTCATGGCTCTTGGGTTCTCTCTCTCTCTCTCTCTTTTCATTCTTTTTTGTCCTTTGCATTTTAGTTTGTAAAATTGTATTAACCTGCTTTCAAGTTACCTGATTATTTCCTGAACTGTGTAGAGTCTCCTGATAAGCTTATTAAAGGCATTCTTTATTTCTGTTTCTATATTTAAAACTTTGCTCCTAACATTTCATTCCTATCATTCCTACTTGACTGTTTTCATACGTCAAGTTACCTTTATCTGATCTTGCACACTCTCTACCTTTTCCATTAGAGCTTTGCCTAATAATCACCGTTATTGTAAATTCCCTTTCTGTTTCCTTCACCATCTGTGTTATCTAATCTGGCTTTGGACCTGCTTTGTCTTCAGCGTGTGCTTTTGTCTTCTCTTGGATACGCCTCATTACTTGGGGTTGAAAGCCATACGTGTGATGTAGGACAGTCGATGCTGAGGGGTGTGTACTGTTTTCATGCTTGCGGAAGAGGGAGCCATTCCTTCCGTGAGGACTGCGGCGTGGGGTGTGCGCCAGCGCGCCAGCAGCAGGGCCGAGGCGGGGTCCATGCACAGGAGCCGCCAGGCTGCTCTGTTGCTATCTTGCCCATGGAAGAAGCAGTGTTTTTGCTCCTGGTTTGCCTGTGGGTCCCTCCACCGGGCTGTGGGTCTCCCTTTGCACTGTTCCCCAGGGCGACAGCCCAGCCCTCTCAGCTGCTCCTTGGGTCTGTACTGACAAGTGCAGTGGGAGGGGTGAGGGAGGGGCTGTTTCCAATGTTCTGATTAAGCCCGTGTCTTCCCAGGTGCTTTGAAATGGGGTGTGGCCCTTGCACACATCCCGGCCCCTTCTCTGGGTGTCAGGCTGGACGAGTGACTGTTTCTGCTCCTTTCCCTCCCCCGCTGGGCAGTGCGTCTTCACCCGTGATCCTCAGGCTCCAGCTTTTCTTGTCCATCTCCTACGAATTAAGCCTTTCCCCGCTTGGTGGAGGTAGAGGTCTCAGTGCTGGATGGAGACTCGGCAGTAGTTGTTCTGTCTCTCCTCAGACTGCACCCTGGGCGGAGCTGCTTGCGATGCTCTGTGACCCTCCAGAGACCAGCTCCTCCCAGGCTTCCCCGAGGAAGAGCTACCCAGTGTCTACAGCCAGTGGGGTTAACGTACTCACTCAGTGTTGAGCGATTTATAAAAAACATCCAGGCCAGTCCTGCCACTGGCTGACATGACGCTCAGCAGTGTGTCTGCCTGTGTGATGAGCTGCATTTCCCTCTGCAGGGACCAGCCTCGCTCCACCTTACCTGTTATTTGTTTGCTCTGCAGCCTGGTCTTTGAGTTCGTCGTAAATTGTATGTAGTCCAGCTTCTTTCTTACTGTAGGGTGGGAACTATGTTCTTACCTCTGGTCTAATTCTCTCTGAGCTAAACCTTGAACTCTACCGACACATTCAGTTCTATCATGTCAAATACCGAGCATGTTTTCTTTTGCCCTGAGATGTGTCTCCTCTCACTTTATTGGTCTTCGCGGTGCAGATATGCACTCAGTCATTTAGCCTGGAAACCTAGGGTCGCATCTGACTGCCTCTCTCCACATCTTTCATCCTTACATTCAAAATATTCTGGCTTTTTTCAAATATATTTCTGCTTTCTTCCTCTCTGTTTCCGGTTTCTTAAGGTAGACCTGTTTGATCTCATCCCCAAATTTCTGTGCTGTCTTCTCCTTGCAGGGGTCTCTCCATGCAGCAATCCGTCATCCCCCAACTACTATGGGAGCTTCTCAGAATCAGAATTGGATCACACTGCACTCACGCTCAACGTGTCTTCAGTACTGTCTACCGAAGGATAATATTTAATATTTCTGTCGTGGATTGCAAAGCCATGGTCACCACTGGTTAGAGTGGCTTCTGAATGTCCAAGGACTAAACCCCTGCTCTCTGACCTTGTCCTTGATGGTCCAGAGAACCGACCAGCCTGAACCAGTAACTGTCTCTCTCTTGAGAACAAGAAACACACAGGATCTGGGAATCAATGAGTTAAATACAGAGTGATGGTTTTTTTGTTTGTTTGTTTGTTTTAGAGTCATGTTGAGAGTGAAACGGAGCACCGTTATGATGTGGGCATGAACATTACAAACTGAAGAAACTGGGGCAGTCCCAGGACAACCCTGCTTGCCCTAATGTCAACGCAGTTGAGCCAAGTCCCCAAATCCTGCTACTGACACAGGGCATCTCTTACTCTGCCCTTCTCAATGTTTGCCTATTCAGTCCCTCAGTGATTTTCTGCTTTCAGTGATTTGAGTTTTATTTTGTTTATATGTTTGCTGTTGTTTTTCTTTCACCTAGCGCAGTTGTTCAGTTTTATTCCATGTTTTGAGATTCTCATTTCGCTAGTTATGACTGATGCCCTGATCACCCGGTAGGTCTGAAGATAAGCCTTGGAATCACCAGCTCTTCCTCACAGGCTGGAGATCTCCGTACACCTGCAGCTTGTGGTTGACACCCTGAAACGTATGGATTCGTCTCCCACACAAGCTGGGATCATGACCACCATCCCTTGCCGAGTTCTGGGAAACTGCTAAAGGTTATTCTACTTGCTTCTTGTTGGGTTTTGGTCTGATCTGTCCATCAGAGCCCCCAGCAGGATACAAAAGTCACCCTCAGCTGCAATTTAATGAAGTCTCTATTATAAAAGTGTAAGAAAAGTTTAGGGAACCAGTAAGGCATCTCTGGACTAACCACACCATCACCCCACGACTTCCCTGGGATTTCGAGACTGGGAAGAAGGCAGGGGACTGAAGTCCTTGATGTTGGTGGCCAGCAGCTTCAGGGAGGATTGGGTACCAGGCTGGTAGCGGAAAAAAGAAGCTGTGACCAGAGGATGACAAAGGTCAGTCTCTTGAAAGTCAAGCCACTCAAGTAACACGTTTCTTAAATCACTCTGAGGCTTAGTTTACTTGTTTTTAAAACAGGCATAATGTTTTATACTTCTGTTTCAGAAACCTCAGAGGGTAGCTATGAGATTTAAATATATATAATATGACAGGAATTTACATAAACGTAAGCAGAGTGACAGAGTAAAGGCCCTGGAGTCAGATTGCCTTGGATCAGATCCTGGGGCACCACTTTTTTTTTATCATGTGGTCTAGAGAAAATGCACTTAAGCTCTATATGCCTAAGTTTTGTCATTTTGTTTGGAAAATGGAGAAAATAATATTAAATAACTTTGAAACATAAAAAACACAAAACATCGCCCTGTTGAGAGTAAATATGAAATAAATATTCCCTCGTTATTTTGACATTAGGAAGAAAATAAATAAAAAGATAATAATTTGTTTCTGTCTGTGAAAGAGTAAATGTTTTGACTTGCCATCTCACAAAAGTATAAAATTAGACAAGTTATATGAAATTGCTGTTTTTGGATATTAAGACCACAAACAGTGCAAACCTGTGCTTCCAAAGAGAAAGGAATTAACCATCACAAGGACAGATTTCTATCTAGACAGAATGGCAGACAGATTTAGAAAAGGAGCATGCCTTCTGAGCTGAGGAGTAGAAATGACATTCCGTGGAGCCCAAGGCGTCCAGCTTTTGTGGGATGAAGTGGAGGGGAAAAGGAGGCTCTGCAGAGAAAACTCCAGCAGCCCCCATGGGGTCCCCTTTAAGTCCCCGGCTGAACCCCAGTCTGTAAATGTGTAGAGGAAAACGACAAGTTTTGGCAGAGAAAAATCTGTCAAAGGAACCATAACCAAGGATCTAGTAGGTGAACAATTTTTAGAGCTCACAAAAGTCTGAAAAAAATTCAACTCCCACCAGATAGAGTGGAGAAACCTCACTGAATATGGGGACCTTTTAGTAGAAACCGGAAGGCTTATACTTAGTAGTAGTGCTTAGCAGTTCTAAAAACTATTTTCGATTTAGCTTAATAGCTTTCCTGAAAAACATTTAGCTGTTTTGCGAGTAACTTAATGGCAGGCCAGGACAAGTTAAACACGCTGTAAGCGAATACAACCAAGAAAGGACTCAAAATTAAAAAAACAAAAAGTCCCACATCTAATCAAAAATGACTAGACATTCCAAGCAGCAGGAACCATGACCCAGAAGCAGGAGAAAAAGCAATTAACAGAAACAAAAAATAAATAAATAGATAAAGGACAAGCAAGATGGAACTAGAAGATAAGGTTTTAAAAATAGCTGTAATAAATATTGTTTAAATGCTCAAAACTTTAAAGGAAAATATGAGCATAAGGAGAAGAGAGACTGAAGATGTTAAATAAAACGTCTAGAGATAAAAAGTACAATATTTGAAGTAAAGAAAAATGTACTTTAAGGGGCAACAGATTAGATACTGAAAAAGAAAAGCTTAGAGGATTAGTAAATTTAGAAATGAACAGGGACTCAGTGACGTGTGGAACTGGAGTCCCAGCAGAGGGCAGGAAGTGCTGAAAAAAATGTGCATATAAAATGATAGAAAATTGTCCAAATTTGATGAAAACTATGAAATCACAGCTCATCAAAATTCAAAAGACAAAAAAACAAAACATACCAAGTCACACTGTAATTAATTTTCTGAAAACCAGTAATAAGGAGAAAAAAACTAAAGACAGCTAGAAGAAAAATATCCATCACATGTAGAAGGACGAATGTAACAATATTTACAAAGTTATTAGCAGAAACAATAGAAGCCTGATGACAATGAAATGGCAGCTCTAAAGTACCACAAGGAAGAAATCTGTCATTTAGATCTATGCCATGTGAAAATATCTTTGAAAAATAGAAAAAAGAAAAACATTTTTCAGAAAACAAAGTGGAGGGAATTTGTCACCAAGATACTCTGGCACTACAGAAAGGCCTTCAAGCAGAAGAAAATGCTTTTGTATAAAACCGTGAATACATTAAAACCAAACCAAACCAAAACAAAAAACACAAAAAGAATTAAAAGGGCTGAAAATGTTGACTATATAAGTAAATATAAAGAAAAATATTTTCTTATTTTTTAAAGTGATGGTCAAATATTTAAGGCAAAAATAGATGAAATGTATTGTGGACTTTGTATTAACTGAAAAGTAAAATGTATGATAATAGTAGCACAAAAAACAGGGGTGACGATCTGGAGCAGAAGTGGGAGACAGGTTTTGTGATCCTGACATGCCACAACACCAAAAATTGTACATTAGAAGGTGAAATACTGATTTTCATGACATAGCCGGGGCTGGCACACATCTCGTCAAAACTAATACCTTTAGCAAGAAGAACCAAAATGAATTATGACTAAAATTGAGTTTCTTGATAATCCTCACAACCAGAAGGTAACTGATTACGCTACAGAGATTAAAAGGGAAATATAAGTAAATAAAACAGAGGATGCATCTATTTTAGAAATCTGCTATTTGATTGTATTTTCAACAAAATAATATTTTTCATGCATAAAGTGTTGGTAGTAGATTCTTCACCATTTTGTTTGAAGGTCAAACCTAAATGAAATCATATAGAAAAAACAGTATCAAATTGATTATTTGATTCTTTCAATACTTGAAAATTACGTATCTTTTGTCTTTTCAAAAGGACTTCAAGTTCCTTGTGGTTTGATTCTCGTGGGTGTGTACGTACAGGTGTGTGAGTGTAAATGCTACCCACTTACATTTACTGCTACATTCGATCTGTATCAGTTGCATAAAACATTCTTGTCTTATTAACTGAAAACACGATTCACAACAATTTATAGCATACTGGACTACCAAACCACACCAAAATTTACTGTATTACTCCTACGTCTATCATGCAGTTAAATGGTGTGTGAGGGATTTTAATTTGAATTAAGGAGGCAGACTTTTTCTCTTGCACAGACGCAATCCACATCTTGGGATAATAATGTCTGTGCTGAAAGAGACCAGGGTCTTCAGTAGTTGTCAGACTCTCAAAATTAACGGTCAGTGACAGTACGCAGGCATGTCAGATACAATTATTTTTGTGTGTCTGTTAATTGGTGGAAAAGACCATTACAGCTCTACTTAATATGAGCAGTAATATTCCATTCCATGTTTGAACTTGGCACATTCAAATCTTTTAATTTAATTTTGTAAAGGGTATAATATTGACTTTAAGAGATTTTTCATCAAAGAAAATAATAGTGCTTTTTTCTCCATTTAACTAGTATATATAAATTACCTGCAGAAAAGTAATGGCTCTGCCGTTGCTAAACCTACAGATATTATATCTGCCTTTGACTAGTGACATTGGTAAAACAGGAGAAAATTAGCGTCATGTCCATTTATCTTTATTGTGCACTGTATATTTGATTCTCTCTCATTTACAGAGCTTATGAGTCCAGGCTTGCGGCCCTTGAATCATTAGGCTGAAGGGTAAGTTAAGCAAACTTCTATTCCCTTTTCCCCACACGAGCCCACAAAGCCTGCTCGGGGTTCTTTAAAACACAGGAGCATGTGATTTGTAACTGGAGGGCCTTTCTGACGAAAGGATCTGCTCTCGTGGCACACAGAGAACTGTTGCCAAGGCACAGGGCACTAGTGTCCTGCTAGGAAAAGCAGTTTTTCTCTTCGGCAGCTTCCTTTTCTATCTTGAGAAGGTCTTCAGGTGCAACCCGACTCTGACCCACCAGCCAGTGTCAGACTGAGCATTCACCCCTCTTACCCTGTAGCTCTTCTAATCAGCTTTCATAATTTTCCCGAGTTGTTTTTTGAATTTTATGCAAAGCTTACTGTAACTGCACCATTTTCCTTTAGTCCAAAATGCTCCCAGTGCTTTTCCAGACAGCCGGGGTGTGGAGCTCGTTCTTAAATGCAGGAAGTCATCCATCAGGTCAGTCTGTCAAACGCAAAGGTAAGGCGTCAATAAAATAGACTCAAAAAATTCCATGACTTCATAAAGTTACTGAATGAAAAGAGATTCTCAAATGAATGTAACATATAAGAATATCACCGCGATTTATTTGCGTTACTGATAAGTTTACTTTTTCCCTCTGATACTCAGAGATCATGATCTCTGCTGGATCCCTGTTTTCTCTACAAAGGTCAGAACCCGGTGCTGCTTTTTCCACTTCCGTGATAGCCGCAGCCAGAAAGCTGGCCTGACCGAGCCCTCGGTGCCAGGACCCTTCTCAGTGCTCTGCTTGTGATGCCTTATTTGGACCTGTGAGCCCACCCTGGACAGAGAGAAAACAGGCTCTTTGGGGACCAGGGGGTGGAGCTGCTCCGTCCCACACCTGGTGCAGGTGGAGCCGGGGCAGGCCTCGGGGTGCGGGGGGGGGGGCGCATCTCCCAACCTCATAAATCAAAGAATGAGAGTAAAAGTACCAACGCCAGCTCTAGCAGTAGTATTGCTTCAAAGAACTATTATCATCACTATTGTTATCATTACTATTTTGCAGTTCTGTTCTTTTCTTAGCACTGATCCCACTAGGATTATGCAGCCAAATACTCCAGCCATTCCGGATAAGCTGCATTCAAAGTATGTGAGTGATTTAGCAACCCCGTCTGCT
>NW_006790942.1:1211901-1260955 GCF_000442215.2 Lipotes vexillifer | reverse complement strand
GCAGGAATGAGGATATATTCAAAGAAACAGAATCGCCAATAAATCATTTGGGAACAGTTGAATTCCCTATATATAGAACTACATTGAAAAGGGTTGAATATACCATATACATACACACTAAATATATGAAATTCGTCTACACACGAGAACATGCATTAAATCAAAACAGTAACACAAACACTTCAAAATAATCATAAGTCTGTCTTATAGCATTTCAGGTTAATTAGAAGCAAGCAAATAAAAAGAAGCTGAGACTGGACAAGCGTCATGAAGGGGCAGTTCACAGAGAACGGCCCTCAAACGGCAGATACAATAGGAAAACATTGCTCAATTTCATTATACACAGAATACTAGACATTAAGATTGTAATGAGCCAACATTTTCTCTTGTCGACATAAATGAACCCCTTAAGAATAGTAATTGTTGGTGAGAGAGTAAAGGGAAAAAAATGGGTATTTTTGCCTGTGGTGTAAATTGGAATATCACTTTGAAGGACAATTTGGAAGGAGGCAGTAAAGCTGAAACTGGACATATCCTAAAACTCGACACCTATCATCCTAGTATCTACCTTAGAACCACGCTGGGGAAGAATGAGGGTGTCCAGGAATCCAGAGGCTGTTTGTTGGAGCAATAAGAACAAAAAAGTAAAAAAGTAAGTGATCAACTAGTAAAGAGTTGGCCACTATGCAGATGGGTAAGTAAAACGTGGTGCATTAATATGCTGGAGCATTAGACGTATAGTAAAGCAAAACAGGCCACACACACACACACCTTTTTCTGGGGAAAAATAAGAATAAAAGAGTTGAGGTAATATAGGCATAATTGATTGGTATTTATTTGTTTGGTTTTTTTGGACCTTATTTTGCATCCTTCAATTAGGCAAAAAGGTATTTTACTGTATATCTTTTAAAATATGATTTAAATATATCGTTTTGGTATTAAAAATATAAATAACTATAGTGTCTTTCCATTAATTTCATTATCTCTGTTCAAAATAAAGGAACATTTATATAAGGCAATGACAATTCCCTAAAGAATAAAAATTCCTTCTTTGGGTATGTCTTTAAACTCATCCCTGGTCAATGACAAGAATATATCACATGAAAAGATAACAGATTCATTGCTATGTAAGTGCAAATATACAGCACTGGCTTAGGGAGGGCTCAGAGGGTAGAAAAGGGGCAGCTACCACAGACTGGAAGCAGCAGGTGTGTCTACGCAGCGTGGAAACACCGGGTAATCTGTTGCTGAAATAACCAGAGCAAGGCCGCCCACCTGCTGTGACGATATTCCTTCTATAAGCCTGGAAATGTGGCTAGAAAGAGTGAGAGTCCTTGTGTGTGTGGCAAACATTGGCCATTTCTAAAAGCACACTGCAAAAGAGAAATGAACTCCAGCAAGGATCCGGCAGATTTCATAAAGCAATGGATAAGACTAAAGAGAGTGCAAAGAATGGGACGGGCCCTGTCCTGGATTCCAGACTGAAAGAAATAAGTCTGTCAAGTCTGATAAAAGCCCAGCACCCAGTCAAATAAAGCGACAATCTTGCAGGGATTATAAGACAAATATGCTTCTGCACTGATGATGCTTGTATCCTCATGGGAGAGGCAAGCACAGTCAAGTAAACAGGTTGATGCTAAGTATTAGTGAGTCGTCTTCAATGGGCTGCAGCCTGGGCGTCGTTGGAGAGCTTCTCTAGACGCCTCTGAGCTAAGAGTAAAAATGAGGACACACGTACAACGAGGTTAGAGAAATGTTTCCCTAGAAGAAAGAAAATTAGGTGCGAAGGGAAAAGGGGCCACAGTGGCCTGAGAGAAGTGAGATGGGACGGGAGGGTCGTGAGTCCCACATCGCTGGGTGGCCCTGGCCGCCCAGGAGCTTTACTTTGTGATACAGAATGAGCAGCACGTCTTACAGGAAGCAGAGGCAGTCCTGAGATCTCAGAGGAGACACCCAAACGCAGCCTTGGGAACCGGTCAGAACAGAATTTGCACTCTACAGATGTATTAAAAAATATTGACAGCAACATATCTTGTACCTGGAACTTTGTTATGACCATTTCACAGGGACTCAGGGAAGAAGAGATCATTTTATTTTTTTAAATTAAAAAAGATTTATTTTATATTGGAGTATAGTTGATTTACAATGTTGTGTTTCAGGTGTACAGCAAAGTGATTCAGTTATACACATACATATATCTATTCTTTTTCAAATTCTTTTCCTTGGTAGGTTGTTACATAATATTGAGCAGAGTTCCCTGTGCTGTACAGTAGGTCCTTGTTGTCTATCTATTTTATGTACAGTAGGGTGTGTATGTTCATCCTAACTTCCTAATTTAGCCCTCTCTCATCCCTTTTACCCTTTGGTAACCGTAAATTTGTTTTCTGTGTCTGTGAGTCTGTTTCTGTTTTGTAAATAAGTTCAACTGTATCATTTTTTAGATCCCACATATAAGTGAAATCATGTGATCTTTCTCTCTCGGTCTGACTGAGATGTGACTTTACTTCCCGTGGATCACGTCTGAGCATGTGTCCCAGCCAGTCCCACGCGACATGAGTCATAACGACTTTATGTTCAGACTCATCTATAGAAACGGGTGAAGGAAACTCAACGCCGAAAATTGCTCAAGAGAATCAATAAGACATTTGCTCTGTGAGTAAAACATAACGTCATTAGACATAAAATTAGGGTGGAGGCATAAACCTGCTTGAGAGCCTCCTTGGTCCCTTTCCTTTGGTGGCTGAGTCGCGACTTTGATATCCAGTAGATGCTCGTGAAGCAGATTACTTGAACGGGGGGGCGGCGAGGAGGGGACAAGCAGAAATAACGCCTTAACACCAGACACTGCTTCCATCAGACGCAGCCCAGGCCTGGCGCCTTCTCTGCCTGTGTCCTTCCCCCTCCCTCCCTGACAACCCTGTCCACAGGTGACCCGGGGGCAGATCCCTGGGAAGAAATGTGTGATAATTCTGGTGAACTGAAAACCAGCTTTTTTCCCCTTTGAACCACAAGTTTCACGTTCACCAGGCCCCAAAGTGTCAGACTCCCCTAGTATGTTCCTGGGTGTCTGTTTCATTTCCTGCACAGGTGGGTTTTCTGTGTCAGGACCAGCAGGTTCCCCGGCAGGAGGGCGGTGCAGGCGGCTGGGCGAGTTCCCCCCCTGGTGACAGCTTCCTCATCCTCAGATGCCCGCCAGACCTTTCCTCTGTGGAACCACAGGTGATGCCAGGTCATCCTCTGGAGACACACGGCTTCTCTTCCACGGCTGGCACTCTTAATACCACCTCTGCATTGTGATGTTGACAGGTGATACCATTTCTTTATCATAATCCACAATTTAGCTACACATAATCAATCTTACTCTAAAGATATATTTACAAGCTTTCAAGGAAAAAACGCTCAAGTGGTTTAACTTCTGCAGAGATACTTTTAAGCATCTTGAGTCATTAACGGTTGCACTTACCTTCTAGTTGTAATTGTCAGAGTGGTGTGCGCACAGCTATTATAAATAATAAATGGTTGGGGTAAAATGACTGCTCTTTTGAAACTGTAAGTGATAGACTTTTGGAGGCATAAGTTTATTTTTATGACAGCTTTTTAGATCAATGCTGTGAATACATGATCCTGGAATATCAAATATTTATCACAGAGTTGCTATCATTGTTTTTTAATGTGACCCAGCACATCCGAGGAAAACGCCAGGCTGATTGTGTCCGGACATAAAGTGAGTAATGCACTCTGAGTGAGGCAATGGCACTTAGACGTGAAGACACATAGATGCATGACAGTAAACAATGGTAGAATTTAAAAAAAAACCGTATGTTACATTCT
The DNA here is from genome assembly GCF_000442215.2 of Lipotes vexillifer. NCBI lineage: Eukaryota > Metazoa > Chordata > Mammalia > Artiodactyla > Lipotidae > Lipotes > Lipotes vexillifer. The sequence goes on along the minus strand of NW_006790942.1, from coordinate 1,257,124 downwards.
GGCTTGGCAGCGGATTAAAGAGCTTAACTGTTTTATTCATTTTACAATTTTGCAGAATTGAAGACGTTTGCTTAATATTTAGGATGTTAATGGAGCCATTCATCTAACAAAGAGAAATTACGTGTAGACACTTGAGTATATTTGAAGAAACCAAGCCATATCAAATTGAAGGGAAAACATTCTTTTCCAAACATCTTCTAAGCCTCTCGAAGTAAATCTAAATCCTGAAAAATAGATGATATTCCTCCTTTGGATTTTTTTGCCTGTGAAGGGAAATTCTTGAATTTGGAGAACAGTTTCCCAATGAGAAGAATATAGGGTCCTGACCCTGTACAGTGTTTAATTTGTTAAACAAATATTTATTATACAGTCCTCATTTGGGAAATATTTATTGTGAGAATTTGGACGAATCACTTGGTGGCTCAGGTGCCAAGCTGTATCTGTGTGCGGAGTTGTCACAGGAAGAGGTCATCACGGCCTTGACCCTTCTCCATTTGGCTGCCGTGGGGCTCAGAGGAGCTAAGTTGCACCCAGCTCCCCTAAACCTGAACTCTTTTATGAATCAACACCTTCTTGATGCAGAGTATGAGGAACGATTTTTCCTGTCTTCTCTATAAAAATAAAATATTTACATTAATTTCTTTTAAAAAAATTTTATTGTATTTATTTATTTTTGGCTGCTTTGGGTCGTCGTTGTTGCGTGTGGGCTTTCTCTAGTTGTAGCGAGCGGGGGGCCACTCTTTGTTGTGGTGCGTGGGCTTCTCATTGTGGTGACCTCTCTCGCAGAGCATGGGTTCTAGGTGCATGGACTTCAGTAGTGGTGGCTCATGGGCTCAGGAGTTGTGGCTCACAGGCTCTAGAGCGCAGGCTCAGTAGCTGTGGCGCACGGGCTTCGTCGCTCCACGGCATGTGGGATCTTCCCGGGCCAGGGCTTGAACCCGTGTCCCCTGCATTGGCAGGTGGATTCTTAACCACTGTGCCATCAGGGAAGTCCTACATTACTTTCTGAGCAATTCAGAATGATGGATTTAAAAACCACAACGATGTGTTTTGGGATTTTATTAAGTAGAAAGTGTAAAAGCTGAATAAGGAAATGGTCACACTTACATCTGATATTTATTGACAGAATAGTGTGACTAGTTGGAAAGCTGAAAACTTTATTAAGCCAAATGTTTCATTTCAACAGCACTAAAAACACAAAAACTCTAAACACACTAGTCTCCCCCCCTAAAAACTTTATCTGATCTGCTGATAACGTCTTTCTTAAATCAGCACTTGTTCAAAGTGTGAGATAAGCCTCAGCATCCAGAGAATTAGGGTGGAAAGGCAGATGATAATTATCCTGGATTTTATATTGTTATGGTGGGTGTATCTGGATCATAATGGAAGAGAACACATGGAGGACAATGAAACACTGGAGATCAAAGGAGCAAATCGAGGCGTAAACGTGGGAAGTTCAGGGGAGAGCAGAGTGGCCACTGGTGGGTCCTGGGACGCGGGCTCCGAGTGAGGAGAGAAGGTCCCATGCGGAGCCCGTGTGAGGTCAGAGTGTCAGGGGCAAGGGAAGGGGCAACAGGCAAGAGCCAGATCTGACTCCATGTTGGATCTGCTTCTGTTACTTTAAGCTTCACTCTCCGCTGCTTTTGTTCACTGAAAGGATACTGTCTCTACAGAACGGCCTGCCTCGGGGAACCCTGGCCCGCTGCCTGAATGTTAAACCAAAGTGCCTTTGTTCAGGGAAACATCCGGACCCTGTCCACCTGCGGATGGCGGCAAGAAAGGAGAAACTAACACAGCCCCTCCCCGAGGCCGCCGTTCCAGGGGACATTTGCAAAACTTACGGCCTTTTTACTTTACATCCTCATCTCTTCCCCCTCTCTGTGCTGCTATCAAAGAAACTGACAGCCACACGCCCGAGGAGGTGGCATTTTGAGACTGTAGTCTGCCATCTTCTCGGTCTGCTGGCTTTCCGAATACGGTCGTGTTCCTTGTCTCAACACCTCGTCTCTGATTTATTGGCCTGTCGTGCAGTGAGCAGAGCAAGCTTGGACTCGGTAATAAAGGGACAGGTGTGCGAGAGCCCCAGGTGTGCAGCAGGGGATCTGTACCAAGAAGACAAAAAAAAAAAAAAAAAAGACGACGCCCTGACACGTGTCTTAGTCTAGGGGTACTTCCGTGTGTAGCTCTGGTGACCATGCACATAGAAGTCATGGGTCTCTAGGCATAAGTTCCAAGGGAAACTTGCTGATTGAAGTTAAGATCTCCTGTGTCACGAAAGAACCAAAGCGGAGGATGAATGGGTTTAATATTGTCTGAAATGAATTCAAGGTAGATTGTCATGAAAAGACGTGACTACAGAGGGTAGTAAGGGAGCAAACTTGCAGATGTAAACCATCCCCTCGTGCACTCAGCCTGCACACAACTTACTTTGCATTGGTGTGACTGACTTTGCTGTTAGACTGTCTTCAATGGCACTTCTTTCCAGAAACTGTGACTCTAGCACATGGTTTGACTGTTCATTCTGTGACGAAAGAAATGGAAGAACAGCTACAGGGCTAACAGCACATTTTGGCTTCTGTAAGAAACTTGCTTGCTTGCTTGGGGGCGGGAAGAACCGGGCTCCTGATTGGCTGATTCAAAATTAAACAGCTCCCTCCCGCCTTGGGGACTTCCCGCCCTGTGAAGGGTATAAACGCCTCGCCCGGCTGTTAGTCGGGGTCTCACTCACTTCTCTCCGAGTGGGACCCTGTCCGGGCAGTTTGTGTAAGCTTCTATACTTGTACTTGTATAAATCCTTTGCTAATCCTTTGCTAATCTTTCTACTTGGTGTTGGTGATTCTCGGGTGTCCTTGGTTGGGACACGGGTCGCATTTACCGGGGAACTCGACTCCAGCCGTGTGGCTCCCGGACCGCAACAATTCCAGGAACTTGAGGCAAGACCCATAAAACGCTTCAAGGAAAGCATCAGTAGGCGATTTGTTCCTTTTAAGACTTTGAATCTCTCATCTCAGAGACCTGGCTTTTCTGCTTCCACCAATCCCGGACTGTAGTATCATGATCCTTACCCAACCCTGATCAAGTGACCCCTGTGAAGGGTGTGCTGTAAATCAGACTTCCAATTCTCAATGAATTCTGCACTTAACCTTCCCTCTCCGAGGCTCTCACCACCCTCTGTGGGAAGGTGTTCTCCTTTACGGCGGGAAATATAACGATAAGCTCAGCTTTGTCTCATCTGCAGGTCATGCTGGTGAGACTTAGGGCGGCCCGTTTGACAAGCGTCTGGAGGCCTCACACAAGCCTCAGTAAAAAGACTTTATTGTAGAACGACGTTTATTGAATCTAATTTCACAATATACTCATTTTATCTTCTTCCTGGAAATAAGACTTTTGTGAAAACAGGAGTTTTATTGGTTTATTTACTTACATTGGTAGAAAAACATTTGGTAAATCTTTTAATAAATCAAAACCTTGTTACAAGAAAACATCAGCCATCTCACATCTTTAAGTACCTGGAAGTGAAAATTTTAGCAGTCAAGAACTACGGAAAATCTGAAATCCTACTTATGGCCATAGTTGCAAAAATGGAGCCTGGCTTTAAAATATTTGTCATTAAAAGAGACTGAGTTATTCAACATGGTACATATGAGAAAACAGTTTCTGCATATATGGTACCAGCTTCTTCCTAGACCACTATATAACTGAAATCTTTAAAACAATAAAATGTTTTTTATAATGATCCTTGTCATTAGAAACAAGGTAGAGACGTGTGTGTGTGTGTGTGTGTGTGTGTGTGTGTGTGTATACTAAGTCACAGGTGGCCTGTCTTAAACACATACCCACCTAAAAATATAGCCTAAAAATATATCAAACACCATCAAAAAGAAATATAGGAAGAAATAGGCAAATAATAAATTCATGGTGATGTTAACTCACCCTTACAAGAGAGACATCAGTTGGGTAAACAACCATTAGAGCTATTGGAGATTAAGTAATATGAATATTATATTCAAGCTATTAGATTTTGGAGAACACATACTCTTTTTGAGCAGAATGGAATATTTACAAGAATATCTCTATGTCTGTTATAGAACATAGGGACTCTCAACAGATTCCAAAGAATCAGTGTTCAGGGCCGTAATGCTTATATGTGAAATCTAAAAAAATTGAACTCAGGAACAGAAACTTAATTTTTGGTTGTCGAAGGTGGTGGGTGGGGAAACAGTGAATGTAGCCAAGGAAGTGGTGAAAAGATGCGATAAAATTAAACATTAACAACAAAGTAAAACTGAACAAATTCAAGAGGTTTGAACCTAAATAGCATTTTATTAAGTCACCTTGAGTTAACAGAATCAAGAAGAATATTTGAAATATAACCACGGAATAATAATGAGAATTCTACAAGTTAAAATGTAACTTACAACAAAATTAACACTTTTGAATATAGTTATTAGGAAACTTAAAATGATTGTACTGTCTTTGTGGGTTTAATATGCCACAAAGGAAATCCTGAATGACTTATAGTTGATTTTTTAGTTCTCATGGAATATTTGAAAATATAGGGTTAAAACAAAAAAGAGAAAAATAATTGCAGAAGGTGGCATTGAGAAACTCATGCACATCACTGTTTAGTAGAAATTTAATTCTCCTTAGAGCTAAATTACAGGGCAAACAACCTGAGATCCACTTTTATAATTCAGGTTAGTAACGAGGACTACCACAGATGAATTTGTTATAGTATCTTTCTCTCTTTCTCTCTCCCTCTCTCTCTGTCTCTCTGTCTCTCTGTATATATCTTCTATCTATCTATCTATCTATCTATCTTATGTGATCTATCTGTCCAGCATCTATCTATGTATCTATCTCTCATCTGTCTGTTTCTAACATCTGTTATCTGTCTCTCAAACTACCTATCATCCATCCATCTGTCTATCTACATAAAGAATATCTATGTGTTCTTTATTTGTGCAGATTATGTAACTTATTGGGAAATTCAAAGTGGTTTTATTCGGAGCCTGGTTTGAATTTCAGCTGTTTCACCAATTTGCTGCATGCGTTTGCACTCATTGCTAATCTGTACAATTCAGATTTCCCACCTTCCTTTCAAATGAAGATTTCAGTTTAACTCATTTACTGAGATGCCAGGAGTAATAACTGAGGCAGGATACGTCTCTCATTAAAAACAGTCTCTACATCAATGTCAAGGGCACCATAATCCTCAGTATTTATCCTTTTCACCAAAAAAACAAAACAAAACAAAACAGCCAAAGGTCATTTGTTGTATCTCAATTTTAGAAAGAACTCTAGTATTTGTGGGGAAAACCATAAAATATGGATAGGTATTTAAGCCACCCCTTGAGGTGTACAACAGCTGCACAAAAACTAGTGAATGGAGAGGAATCCGGTACAACCAGTTGACTGGGAACAGGCACACAGGACACTAAAGAGCGGGGCGTGGCTGTGACACTGGAAAACCAGTCAATGCCACCCTGGAGAGCTGATAAGCGAAAACCTGTCAGAAAGATCTAAACAAATGTGTGTGCTTCTTTGGTTCCAGGTCTCACCCATTTTGGACGAGACGCGCTCACTTGTGGGGTTGCTGAATCTTCCCAGCAACGTGGCCATCAGCTGCCTTTCGCCTCTCTGGGCAGCTGTCATCTCTGGGGTAGGAAACGCTCCTTCCCCACCGCCCCGGCTGAATTTCTTTGTCCCATGATCTTTGGAACAAAGACCTTTATCGGTGATGCCTCTGTCTGTCAAATGCATGACTGGGTCCATTTTTATTTGTGCCAAGAGAAGCCCTCTGTGACCTTCTCAGTTTGGGTTATGTTCTTTGTATGGTGGGCTTTGAATTGACTATGAAAACATCTAATTTGTATGTAATTAAGTGAATACTCAAATTACAGGATATAAAAGTGGACCAAAGAGAACAAGAAGTACACTTTAAGAACCGGCATGAAACTTCTGTACAAAGTTCCTACAGTGCGAGAAAAGATTGATAGAGATTTTACCAAAGGTGTCCTACGTTTCTCTGAATCCGTAGATGGAGAAAATCACCTTGGAATTCTCCCTCCCTCCCCCCTCACCTCCTTCACCTCCCCCTTTGCTTCCTTCTCTCTCTCTCTGTCTGTCTTTTTGTTTCTTCCTTAATTCCTGTCTTTTCAATTAGCAATAATCGCACCTCGGATAAACCTCACTGGCTACGATCCTGCCACTGCACAGAGCTGGAAGACGAGTCACACTTGTGCGTTCACCTTTAATTTTGCGGATTTGAGTTGGGTCGGATGGCACAGGTCTTCACCCCTGGGCAGAGCTGCTCTGCCTAAGAGCCCTTAGGGGGCAGAGCAGGGATGGTGGACAGAGCATATACCGGAAGGTGGTTCTGGGAACATTTGGGGGGAAAAAGAGGTGGGACACTGACCCTTTCCATTGTGCGGTTCGGTGTTACCGGAACACGTCCTCATTTTGCTGGCAGGAAAGGGTCTTAAGCTGCAATTCATCGTGATACAAAGAAGTGTCAGACTTAAAACTGAGGCATGTGTAGAGCAGAGGTATTTCCGTGACAGTATCTGTATTTGGCAACCATAGGTCTATCCATCTGCACAGTAGTTATGCTTTCAAAACATCATGGGGGCAGTGGTTGAACACAGACCCAGGCCCAGGCTTCCAGCAGGTGTGGAGAAGGGCACTGCTTGTCCCCAGGCCCTGCCAGGGACCAGGGGTCAGGCCCCCCAGGCTGCTCCCATCTGATGCTCCGCCCACGGCAGTGGGCTGCCTTCTCTTTCAGGACAAAGAGACATCTCCAGTTTTCTATATGTTTCTCAGTTCACTCCCTTTTCCTCTCTACTTTCTTGGGAGTTGGTCAGAGCCATCAAAACCCAAGACAGACAAGCTACCAGAACTCCTAGGTATTTATAGCCCAGAAACGCTGAAGCATGCAGAAAAAGCACCTACACACAGGATACTCTTGGCTGCATTGCGGTACTGGCAAATTATGTGAAACGTTAATGCCCATCAATCAGGAACTAATTAAATAAATTATGTTACAATCCATATAATGCCACTTAAAAAGAATGAGGCTGTTCTGTATATGGTAATAGGAAAGATACACAAGATACATTGACAGGCACACAACCAAAGTGGAGAACGAAGTGTGCAGCAAATGACCATTTGTGCGGGGAATCAGAGGAGAAAAGAAGCAATGATTACGGAACAGGGAATGGGAAAAGGCTTATTTTCAGCACATTGTGCCTTGTGGAGATTACATAATACACACAATGTAATACATACACACACACAAAATATATCCACTTACTTTTTTAGTAATGAATTAAACAACTAAACATCACCAAAAGCAAGTAACTTTATAAAAATAACACCAATGGAATGGCTTGAATCAATGAAGTCTAAATTTCTGCCTAACCACTAAAATAAACTGTATCAAGAATAAAATAATAAATCAAGATCATGAAAAGTCTAGTTCTGCAGTCTTAGATGGTGCATATTAATCATTTTGATTCTCTAGAGCATAAATAAGTACGTACCTTTACCAACATAGTGAATGATACATTTATAACTTATAGGAATTAATAATTTCCAAAGCTGCCTTGTTAGCCAACACAGAGTGTGCTCCAGGCGCTGCGAGAGCTGGTTTAATACACTCATTTCCTACTCTTAGGCACACTTTCAGATTCCATTAATGTTGAAAATGTGCACTGAATTTCTGAGTTAAGAAGCTTTTTTAAAATGCAAGGAGTTATTGAGATTTGCTTTAGAATTAGTAAATACCCAAGAAAATTAGCATTTATATGACATTTTATGCCATTAAGGAGATTTGCAAATATTAACCTCTAAATCTTTTCCAAACATCTTTCTAATCCCAACTGTAGGCAGTATTATTAGTAAGATGAGTTTACAAGAACAGGAAAGTAAACAAGAGTTTGTGTAATCATATATATACGCCACTTGACTTAAGCATGGATAATTCTTTTTTTTTTAACATCTTTATTGGGGTACAATTGCTTTACAATGGTGTGTTAGTTTCTGCTTTATAACAAAGTGAATCAGTTATACATATACATATGTCCCCATATCTCTTTCCTCTTGCGTCTCCCTCTCATCTTCCCTATCCCACCCCTCTAGGTGGTCACAAAGCACCGAGCTGATCTCCCTGTGCTATGCGGCTGCTTCCCACTAGCTATTGATTTTGCATTTGGTAGTGTGTATATGTCCATGCCGCTCTCTCACTTCATCCCAGCTTACTCTTCCCCCTCCCCGTGTCCTCAAATCCATTCTCTACATCTGCGTCTTTATTCCTGTCCCAGCACTAAGTTCTTCAGAACCATTTTTTTTCTTTTTTTTTTTGTAATTCCCTATATATGTGTTAGCATACGGTATTTGTTTTTCTCTTTCTGACTTACTTCACTCTGTATGACAGACTCTAGGTCCATCCACCTCACTACAAATAACTCAATTTCATTTCTTTTTGTGGCTGAGTAATATTCCATTGTATATATGTGCCACATTTTCTTTAAGCACGGATAATTCTTGAAGGTTATTCATACAAAAGTTGTTTTCTTGTTTAATTTTGTCTTTTTTTTTGTTTCATACACTATGAGATAGATTAGTTTTATATGTTTATGAATATTTTATTCAGTTACATACTGATTAATATCAGGATGTTTAGTTGTTTGAAAAAGTATAATATCAAACTGAAATACGTTTTCTTTTCCATTGTAGATACTCTTTACAACCATCATTCAGTGGATGAGCAGGATACTAACAACAACAGAAACATTTCTGAAGCATTTTGCATTTCTTTATTAGTGTCCCTGTATCCGTTCTAACTAAAATTCAGTGGTCTCTTCCTTCTTTATTTCCTGCAATAGAAATTAAAGTAGAGATAAACTAGGCAAGCATAAAAGTTTAATGACAGTGAGAGGAGATCAAAGATTCCTGCACCCAAAACTGGGACATATATTTCCAAAGAACTTAATGTACTAATTTGTTAACAAAACACACAATTTTATACTGCGTATTATGATTACATCCAGGACACGCACCCCATTAATATTCTCCCTACTTTTATCTGTAATTTATTCACAAAACTAAGGTGTTGTGTTTTGAGATTTTAAAGATATCTGCAAACAGCTGTACTCTGAGATTTTGACATGTGATAAACTGGACAATTTCTTAAACTTTGACATAAGTAAACACCGTGAATTCATCATCACCATCACGATGATGAACACACTTATCACCCCCAAAATTCTCATTGTCGTGATGACTTTCAATAAAGCTGCTCTGAACATTCACATACAAGACCTTTTGTGGCTCTGGACTTCCATTTCTCTTGGGAAAATACATAGGAGTGGGTGGCTGGGCTCCCGTGGTAGGTGGATTACTTCCTAGGGCAGCTGTAACAAACCCCCAGAGAGCCAGTGCCTTAAAACAACAAAAATGTATTTTCTCAGAGTTCTCAGGCTGGAAGTGCAAAGTCGAGGCATCTCAGAGGCTCTGGGGAGGACCCTTCTGGCCTCTCCCACTCCTTCGGTCCCTCAGCATCCCGTGCCCTGCGTCCACACCCCCAGTCTCTGCCTCCACGGTCCCACTGCTTCCTCCTCCCTGCTTCCGTCTCCTAAGGATGCTGACATCAGCCGCGACCCTCCTGGGTTACCCAGGACGTGCTCCGTTCCTCAAGGTCCTGAGGATTTTGCCTTGTAAGGTCATATTCACCAGTTCCTGGGATTAGGATGGGGGCATATGTTTTTTGGGGTTGCCATCCAATCCACTACGACAGGTGTATGTTCAGCATTTTATGAAATTGCTAAACTGTCTTCCAAAACGACTGTGTTCTCATTTCCCAGCAAGAGTGTATGAGAATTTCAGTTGCACCCCGTCATCCTCCTTTGACCTGGTTTGGGCAGTCATGGTAATTTTAACCCATTCTAGATGGTGTGTGGTGATGTCTCAGTGCCGTTTTAATTCATATTTCCCTAATGGCTAATAATATTGAACATCTCCTCATGTGCATATTTACCATTCAAATACCTTTATCAAGTTCCTTCTCAAAGCTTCTGCCCCTTTTTTAGAAACTGGGTTGTTTGTTTTCTTAGTACTGAGTTTTGAAAGATCTTTATCTATTCTGAATACAATTTCTGTAACAGGTACGTAATTTGAAAACATTTTATATGTCCACGGCTTGTCTTTAGTTTCTCTTAATAGTGCATTTTGAACAGCAGAAGTTTTTAATTTTGAGTTTAATTTATCATATTTTTCTCATATGGACTGCGTTTCAATACCAAAACTAAGAAATCTTTGTTCAACTCAAATTCACAAAGATTGTCTTCTGTGTTTTCTCATAGGTTTCACATTTAGGCTATGATTTATTTGAGTTAATTTTTAAGTGTGATGCAATATATGAATTAAAGTTCATAGTGTTTGCACAGGGATAGATGATGATTCCGACACATTTGTAGGGAATGTCCTAGAATTGGAACTGTCTTCACAGCCTTTCTGAAAATTAATTGAACACATGTGCGTGTTTATTTTTGGACTCTCTATTGTGTTTTGTTGAATTATTAGTCTATCTTCATTCTATACCACACTGTCTTAATTATTGTAGATTTGCATTAACCCTTGAAATCCTCCAATTAGTATAATTTCTCCAATTTTTTTCTTTTTTATGCAAAGTTATGGCTATTCTAGAGCCTCTGCTTTTCCATATAAGTTTGAGAATCAGCTTCTACAAAACATGCCTGGCATTTTGACTGGGGTAGCATTGAATGTATATCATTTGGGGGACAACTGACATCTTAACAGTGTTGGATCTCTTCGTCTGTGTACAAAGGGAATCTCCCATTCGTTTGAGTCTCCTTTACTGTCTCTTAGAATATTTTTTTAAAATTTGTCAATCGACAGGTCTGGCATTTTTGCCAAATTTAGTCTAAATATTTAATATTCTTGAGGCTATTGTAAATAGTGTTATTTAAAATTTTCTATTTCTGCTAGTTTCTTGCTAATATATAGAAAGAAAGGCAGCAGCGTCGTGGCAGGTAGCATCACCAGTGCAGACAGCATCTACATGGCTGCTGTGCACCTCTTTCAGAGGGAACCAGCAGATGGAGGTGATGGGTCCCATTATGTCCAGTCACTGCAACTGGTGCTGGGGCTGCTATTGGATGTCATCCTCTCCACCTCTGCTTTCATTCCAAGTCTCCTCAGCTTCATCTGCCATCTGGGCAGGCCTCAGAAGCTGATCCCTTGATCAGCTTGATATGGGTCCAAGTTAGGTGGAGATGTCAGTTTCCAGTTAAAATGGGTCAAGAGATGACCAGGAGGTGTCCACACACACTCCTTCCTGCCCCGGGCTGTGAGAGCAGCTCTGTCTCCTTTGATGGGGCAACTGGACTGAAAACCACTTGTTTTCTCAGACCACTCCTAGCGCCATCCATTTTCTCCAAAGGCTTTAGTTTCTTCGGGGCAAGAAGTAGAAAGGATTAAATACACGGTTTATGAGGGGAAATGTCAGAGAAAATGATGAAGGAACTGCAAGAGACTGGGAGAGCAATCACAACAGAGTGAAAAGGGACAGAACGTTGAGGGAAGCACCCGCACCATGTGAGTCCTCAGGCATCCCCGAGTCTCCTAGCAACAAGTATTCCGCAGCAACTAGCCAGCTCAGCTGCAGGGTGACTGGTTGGAAGAGCCCAGGGGACCAGAGTTGTGCACATCATCAGTGGACCCCCATGGTGTGGTACTGGGACCCCGAGTCCACTGTCCCGCCTGCACACAGGGGCCTGGAGAGCACAGTCTCGCCAACTCATCCATTCTGACAGGGTTTGTATAAAATTGTTATTTATTTTTCTGAAAATGTTTGATTGCATTCAGTATGTCTGGACCTAGACATTTTTGTGGGAAGCTTTTAAATTAAAAATTCATTTTATTTACTAGATAAAGGGTTATTAAGATTTCCCATTTTTAAAGCCATTTGTCAATTTTATTTAAATGATCAAAGGTATTAATATGTAACTATTCTAATATTTCCTTATTATTCTTCTAGTTTCTCCAGGAACATGGGGGATATCCCTGTTTCCTTCTTGAGTTTTGGGATATTTGTGTTTTACCTCTTTGTGTTTGCATTATTCTTGCTAGGTGTTTATTAATTGGATCAATATTTTCAAATAACAAACTTTTCGTTTTCTCAATTTAGTTCCTGAGTTTTATTTTATTGATTTCTGCTCTTCTTAATTATTTCATTGCAATATTAGCATGATTCTATATGAAAAGAATATGAATATGGCAACATGCTATATGAACATAGTCTATTTATTTTCAGCAAAGGTGCAAAGGCAATTAGTTGGAGAAATTATATCACTTTCAACAAATAGTATTGAAATAATTGGATATCCATATGCAAAAAAATGTATTCTTAACACCAGTTAAAAAATTAACTCAGGGACTTCCCTGGTGGTCCAGTGGTTAAGAATCCACCTTCCAATGCAGGGGACGTGGGTTTGATCATTGGTCAGAGAACTAAGATCCTACATGCTGTGGGGCAACTAAGCCCAAGATCCGCAACTACTGAGCAGGCGAGCCACAACTAGAGAGGCTGTGTGCCACAACTACAGAGCCCACACACTCTGGAGGCCACATGCTGCAACTAAGACCCAATGCAGCCAAAAATAAAAATAAATAAATATTAAAAAAAAAACCAAACTCAACATGGCTTATAGATCTAAAGGCAAATCTAAAGAGGTAAAATACTTGAAGAAAACAGAAAATCTTAGCAAGCTTGAGTTAATCAAATATTTTCTTTATTTAATACCAAAAGCACAATGCATTAAAGGAAATAATTGATGAATTGGACTTAATTAGAATTTTAAATTTCCTGTTGTTTCAAAGATACTTTTAAAAGAATGAAAGACAAGCCACACATAGAAGAATATACTTACAACTCACATATATGATAGAAGGCTTATTATCAAAACGTAAAAAAAAAAAAAGCCCACTCAACCTTAAGCAAGCAGCCAAGTAAAATATTGGACAAAATGTTTGAGCAGACAATTCACAAAAGAAAATATTTGAAATGCAAATATGTGCATAGAAGATGCTCAACATAGGTGGGTACTAAGAAAATGCAAATGAAAACCGCAGTGGCATTCCATGACTCACCTAATAGAGAGCCTAAGTTTAAAATGAGACCAGACTACACACTGGCAAGAATGTGAAGCAACTGAGATTCTCACACGTGGAAAGTAAATGCAAACAGCCTGTCAGTTTCCTAAGATGATAACATGCACATACCCTATGACCCATCACCCCCCCCAATTATTAACCCAAGAGAAATAAAAGTATATGTTCCTACATGTTTTGCAGATAAATGTCCACAGCTCAAAACTAGAAAAAACCAAAATAACCTTCAATAGATTAATGGATAAAAAGACTGTGGTATATCCCACAATAGAATAGTACTGGTCAATAAAAAAGAATGACGTATTGATACAGGCAACATTAGGGATGTATAATCAGTTCTAGAAAGATGCCAACTAATCTGCAGTGGCAAAAGCAAGTCTCTCGGTTGCCTAGACTTAGCTTGAGGGGAAGGAGGACAGTTGGGAGAGAAGAATTGCAAGGGTTACAGAGAAACTTTTGAGAAGGATGGTAGTGTTCATTATTTTTATTATGGGTATATACATATGTTAAAATATCAAACTGTAAAATTTAAATATGGACAACTTAATGTATGTCAATTATACCTTAATAAGGTTGTTGAAAAACTATCAGAAAAAGTATTTCAGAACTTTGAAAGTTACAGAGTTTATAGCCAAGCATTTTATTTCTCTTGGTGAATGTTCTACTTGGAGCTAATGTGTATATAAAGTTGATGGGTGAAGTGCTTTATAAATATAAATCAGGTCAAGATGACTGATAATGTTCTTCAACTCTGCCATAACTGCAAGTTATATTTCAGCCACTTTTCCCAACACTTGCTGACGGAAGTTTGTTAAAATCTTTAATAATGAATAACTGTTTGTCTATCATTCCCTTTACTTCAATTTCCACCATCTTTCTTTTTCCTAGAAACCAGATACAATGAACTCTTAAAAGCAGGCCTCTTCTCAATACTTTAAACTCCAGGTTCTTTTATTTCAGCAAACTACATTGCATCATTTGTAAATGGAAGAGTGGGTTTGAGAACAGGCAAACTACACTGAAGCAGTTATACCAACAAATTCGCTCAATGTTGACAGAACCACACAAAATAAAATTCTACAGGCAACACACGGCCATTACCGGGACGGAACTTTGGAAAGTCCTCCGATCATAGCTCACATAAGATCATAAGTTACTCCTGCTCTTTTGTCCTAAGCAATGTGTGTATTACCAGTGACAGACAACTCCCCCGGCTTTTCACTCAATATTTAAAGCAGTTCTTAGGGGTTATTCCTCCCCTTCACATAGACAGAGGTGAAAACACCTGGATTCCTGCCCTGAACTTTCGGTTAACCCTGAAATATCAAATTCTCATCTCCAGGCTTCAGCAGAGGGCACCTCGAACTAGATTGGGGGCGACTCTTGCGCTTAAATCTGTTGTCTAAGCAATTCTCTGGGAAGCTTCAGCGTTGAACACACAGAAGCTACCGCTTCAGCCCCACGCGTCCTGTGGGGAGCATGTGATGTGTCACCACGGGAGACATCCACGCCGGCTGATTCCCAGCCCTGCAGGCGGTCTGGCTACTGAGGGAGACAGTGCGGGGCCACAGGCTCCGCCCCCCGCGTGGGTGACTTGCCATCCTTGAACCAAGGCTTAGCGTTGGCATCAGCGTGCTTTCGACAATACCATTTTAGACAGAAATTGGCACAGATGCTACTGTGGCAGTGTTGCCACCATGTTTCTTGATGTGGATTCTGACTTCTCTATAAGTTCCTTGTAGCTCTACAACTGTCCAGTGGCTCAGTGGAATCCATTTTGCCAACGCCAGCAATTAGACGTTTCCCATCCTCTGTGGGATCCAGAAGGGCCTTCTCATGGGCCAGCAAGGTCCTGGAGAGACTAGCTTCGAATACACCAGCACCAGCGATGACCCTGACACAGCCCAGTCAACATGAGCTGTGCCGGTTTGTGATAAAGTCTCTGTGTCTCAAGGCATCAGTGCTGATCGAAAAATACTTTCTGCTCTAAAATGCCCACAGGGAGGTGCCGTGTTGATACCTTACTCACACTGAGCCATCAGCTGTCCCAGGACTCATGCATCCTCCAAAGAGAACTTTCTCATCTCAGCAGCATCTGTGTTTTGTCAATCCTGCAACATTTGTAGATCACGCAGTGAGCGGTGGTTGCTCTAAAGAGAGACCTGCTGCAAACCACATACATTTTACCTGATTACAGCCTACCTTGTGTTACCACCTCAAACCCCAAATTTCATATTTGACACTTCAATCTCCTGTCCGTTACAATTTTCGAACAACACAATTCCATTCTCCATACTGAATTCTATTTGGCGTATCTTCTATGTACGTTGTAACTGGCAGCATACGGTGCTGTTGTTTCATGCTTTAAATAGTCAGATATCTTTTAAAAGGGAAACAAAATGCACATCTTTGACATTTACCAAATTTTTAATATCTCCGGTGGTCTTTTGTCTTCCTACAAATCCATTTCTTTCAATCCTAAAAACGTATTTTACCATTTTAAAGATATCTCAGTTTTTGCTTATCAGAAAATGTCTTTATTTAATGCTCACTATTGAAGTGCACTTTTAATGCATATAGAATTCAGATTTTTTTTTCTTTAATACTTTAAAGATGTTATTCCATTGCCTGGCATTTATGGTTTCTATTGATTTTTTTCCATCTCCCAAACTCCTTTTATTGGAAAACTACTGGAAAACGTCCTCTATGAGGTCAACTAGAATATGCATCATTTTATCTCTGTATGTAATGTGTCTTTTTTCTCCGACTGATTTTTTTTTTTTTTAACATCTTTATTGGGGTATAATTGCTTTACAATGGTGTGTTAGTTTCTGCTTTATAACAGAGTGAATGAGCTGTACGTGTACATATGTCCCCATGTCTCTTTCCTCTTCATCTCCCTCTCTGACTGATCTTAACATTATTTCTTTATCTTTGTTTTCAGTCACTCAGGCATTATGTTTCTATACTTGACTTTCCTTCCATCCTTTCTTCTGCCCCCCTTTCTCCCTCCTCAGCTTCCTGTCTCCCTCCATCCTTTATCTCTCCTTCACTTGCCCCCCCTTCCCTATTTCATCCCTCACATTAACCCTGAGGGGTTCCATGGGGTCAGTTTGAAAATGCTGCCTAAAATATAGGTTTTAGTTTTCCATTTTCTGGTGCTGGAAGCTGAGCAATATGGTTGTACCTTGTTCCACACCAGGTTCAATCTCTGTTCAGAGGAAACAGGTGAGAACTCCCGACTCCAGGGATGACTCTCTGCCCTCCTCCCCAGCAGTTGTTTTGGTACTAAAGCAGTTTAGAGCAGACGTTCATTTATATGTAAATAAGATTAGACTATGGGTTAATAAAGCCACGGCAACCACGATTAACCTAACAGCTTCAAAAGAATCTTATGTATTGACTCAAATTGTCTTACTCCTTCAGTAAATAGATATTAAGGTGATAAGAAATGGCTTTTACATTTTCTTTACTATCCTTTAAAAAAATTCAAGCCGACTTCTAGAGAACGTTAATTTGATTAATGATATATGTTAAATCCTAAATTCTGTGTGGACAGGGTATTTCTCTAATAAGGCACTTTAGCTGATGTTGAAGCCGGTACTGAAATGCAATTTGCCTTTTTTCCTCAGGATTCTGAATGTATGACACCAGTTTTGCCTTAGTTGCTTCTGGGACGGCTGGGGGCGCTGAAAGGAGAAATTCATCCATAAACATTCCAGGAGACTTTCATCCTGGATCATCAAGTAGTCTCCTTGTAAGTCAGAGAAGATAAGAAATAGATAGCTCTTGGGGGGGATGCCAAAGACATTCATAAAGTATTTTCACTGCTTTTTCCTCTCCCAGCAAAATTCTTTTATCCATCCAATTACAAGAAATCTCACCTACCTGAATCAAAAATCATGCCATGCAAGGGCCACCTAGAGGACCAGTGAGTGCTGGAGACTAGGGAAGGCTAGCTTATTTTTTCCTCTCCCTGTCATTTTAGGGTCAGAAGAGAATTCAAGCAGAAATGACTCAGGCTTCATGTGCAGTGACAAACACTTCTGGAGGAGGATGCTGAGAGAGACTGGGGAAGAGAGGGAGAGAAGAGCTACCTCCTGAGGGAATCCTGATGGGAAGGAATCGAGTCCTTCCTTGCAGGAGCAGCTCTGAGATTCCTACACGTAGCAAACTCCAGGCAACGGCGGGAAGCCTGATGATTTATGGACTAAGCCCTAAACGCTCAGCACCCCTGCAGCATTAGAGCCTGGGCCTCCACAGTTCTTCTCATTTTTTTTCACCACCCTAAACACAATAAGGATTTGATTCCTTTTCTTAAACCCGATCCAGCTAGACTTGGAGGCCTGGACAGTTCTTTCCCCGCTGCCACATGGGGTGATACGGTCTGAACCCTCTGCCCTTTGTCACTGGTGGAATCTGAGGATGATATTGTCAGGGGTCACCCAGAGCCAGGCTAGTGCACCCGTACCCAAGCTGGACACCCTGTGCTGTCACAGCCCATGCTCCACGCCCCCTTGAACGTGGCATTTTGCTGGTAGGTGCTGACATCTTCAGATTTCCAAACATTTACATGAAGTAAATCTTGAAAATTGCAAAAACAATTGGATTTACACGTGAAAAAAAGTGTTCTAGAGCAATTTTGACCTCCATGACCTCCAAATATGAAAAGCATTCCAGACCAGTACAGCGTTTACCATCTCACTGGGACAGGGCCACCCAGATGTCCTTCCTCTTGGCTTCTGCTTTTATTCTCGTCAGTCATGTAGCGTAAAGGATAACGATCGGTTTTGCAAACTCGTTCTCCTACTAGAACCTAAATAGTTGATTCCTTTGGATGATTAAAAAGAAAAATAATTATCGTTTTATACAGTTTTGTCAATGTCATGCCACTTACACAAATAGTCATGTGATCGTCACAGTCTTTGAAATATGTAAGAAAATCAAGGGAATAAATTCAAGATAGAATTATGCACATCACATTTAATTCCCAGCTAAAACGTTGTATCTATTATATCTTACATCATAGCATCCATAACACACAAATAAGAGGTCATTCTTCTATTTATAAATCCACTCCGTACCTTGACGGCAACGTATATTTTATTACCTAATTAGGTATAGATTATGACACGTCACCTCAGTACTTCTGACAAAGCAGTTGTCTAAAACACATTAATTAATTGTATTAAAGATTTATGGAAGGAGGAAAGAAAATAATTCTGTTAAAGGGTTTACATGAGACTTAGGGATCTTTTTTTATAACGTCCTTGGTCATATTTCTCTGTGGGCTCTTTTCTGTCCTCGTTGCTATATTTAGACAGAATATCAATAGGACACATTTCTGTAAGACGATTCTATTCCAAAAATAAAATTGCAGGAGTGAGATCAGTTCTTTAAAAATTCTGAAGGTTTCTGTCAGGAGGTGTTAAAACACAAAGGAAATTCTATCTGGTTGAGTTTGCATAACATGGAAAATTACATTATTTTAAGAAACAAATATCAGTGGTTTTCTTATAACCTAAAGACAGAAAATGTTAATGAATGAAATATTTCTAATTGGACTTTAAATCTTTCTTAATTTTTCCATAAAATTGTTCTCCATTGATCACTTATAAAAAGTTTAAGTACTCCAGTATTTCCTCAGATATCTGGAAAGTAATAGTTAATTGGATTGTGATCCAAAGTTTAACATTTTAAAAATATTTAATCACATTAGACGGTGAAACTCCATAGGGTGAACTTACCATACACTACTATCTGCCACACTCAAGACAAAAATGTTCCGGAGACAGAGGACAGTACACTGTGAAGGGGAAAAGAATCGGCCCCCCCCAAACCATAACTGCTGGACACGAGGGTTGTTTTGAGCTGATTAATTTTAAGAAAGTGCAGACACAGGAGAAACTCTGAAAACAGAGAAGTTCCCCTTTTGCAAGGGAAATCTATAATTATAAAGGAAATTAAATTAGAAAGCGGTGAGTACCAAGAGGTAAGAGCCACAGAGGTAACTCTTTCACCTGAGAGGCTTGTCTGCACTTGGGACACCTTTGTCTCACTAACACCTCCCCTCTCTGCCTCCCCAGGAATTGCTTTCCTGCTTTGCATCCCCAGACCCCATCCCTTTCCTTAGATCGGGTGGTACCTAAGCCTCAGTCAGCTGGCTGCCTACTGAGTCATATCTTTATGGGACTCTCTACATACATACATACCTACATACATACATACATACGTACATACATAATTTTCTTCTCCTCTTAATCTTTTATTACAGGAAGGCTTCAGCCAAGTGCTCATAAGCATAGAGGAAGAATTATTTACATTGCTCATGTCTTAAATCAGTTGTCAGCATGAATGTTTAAATGAATGAGCTTTCCCATTTATCTTCCATGGAGAAAAGTATCTGAGTTGTCATTTCTTATGATAGTAAAGCATTTCTCCAGCATGTCCTGCTCTGAAAGAAAGACCATGATACTATTCTGAAAACAGGTAATATAAAAATAACTTTCTATCTTACAGATCAATATAAAATACTTTATATAAACCAATTATGTTGTATATATTATTTGAATTTTACTGTTATGAAAATATTTGTAAATAGACAAAGACCATATTAGACTTCCAAAAGTAGAGTGAATAAAAATGTACTGAATATTATTATCAGCAAAGCAGTGCTACAAATCTATAATATAGGAATTTCAATTTCATTTTAGGCTTTTAAAAATGTACAGGACTGTGTTTCCACTTATAGTTACAAAAGATCTCGTTAAAACTTGAAACAATTTTCATTTATCTGGAAGAAGACAACTTTAAATTGAGAGACACATTTCTGACCACCAGCTCAGCAAGTCTGCAACAACATCGAACACACAGGGCAAAGTTTCGGAAAACACCGAATCCTACTGGTTCCGTGTTGCTGATTAATTTCTTCCCCCACAAGTTCCATGAAGAATTTTAGAGATTTACTCTCCTATCTTTTATTTTTTTTTTTTTCATCTTTATTGGGGTATAATTGCTTTACAATGGTGTGTTAGTTTCTGCTTTATAACAGAGTGAGTCAGTTATACATATATATATGTTCCCATATCTCTTCCCTCTTTGTCTCCCTCCCTCCCACCCTCCCTATCCCACCCCTCCAGACAGCCACAAAGAACCGAGCCGGTTTCCCTGTGCCATGCGGCTGCTTCCCACTGGCTATCTACCTTACGTTTGTTAGTATATATATGTCCATGTCTCTCTCTCGCCCTAACACACCTCACCCTTCCCCCTCCCCATATCCTCAAGTCTGTTCTCCAGTAGGTCTCTGTCTTTATTCCTGTTTTACCCCTAGGTTCTTCATAACATTTTTTTTTCTTAAATTCCATATATATGTGTTAGCATACGGTATTTGTCCTTCTCTTTCTGACTTACTTCACTCCGTATGACAGACTCTAGATCTATCCACCTCATTACAAATAGCTCAATTTCGTTTCTTTTTATGGCTGAGTAATATTCCATTGTATATATGTGCCACATCTTCTTTATCCATTCATCCGACGGCGGGCACTTAGGTTGTTTCCATCTCCGGGCTATTGTAAATAGAGCTGCAATGAACATTTTGGTACATGACTCTTTCTGAATTCTGGTTTCCTCAGGGTATATACCTAGTAGTGGGATTGCTGGGTCATATGGTAGTTCTATTTGTAGTTTTTTAAGGAACCTCCATACTGTTCTCCATAGTGGCTGAACCAATTCACATTCCCACCAGCAGTGCAAGAGTGTTCCCTTTTCTCCACACCCTCTCCAGCATTTATTGTTTCTAGATTTTTTGATGATGGCCATTCTGACTGGTGTGAGATGATATCTCATTGTAGTTTTGATTTGCATTTCTCTAATGATTAATGATGTTGAGCATTCTTTCATGTGTTTGTTGGCAGTCTGTATATCTTCTTTGGAGAAATGTCTATTTAGGTCTTCTGCCCATTTTTGGATTGGGTTGTTTATTTTTTTGTTATTGAGCTGCATGAGCTGCCTGTAAATTTTAGAGATTAATCCTTTGTCAGTTGATTCATTTGCAAATATTTTCTCCCATTCTGAGGGCTGTCTCTCCTATCTTTTAATAAGGTACTCAGAAATTCACTATTTCTATACTTAATTTCCTGTACCTGTGGTGATAATGTGAAATTTTAGAAAAAAGCATTTAGAAAAATGCTTCTATTTGCTAAGATAAGTTGAAAAATGGAGTCGAAAATGAAAAACAGAGTTTTGTATCCGTAGTCCAACTTGTCTCGGGGAAAGGAACCTGGTCGGTCCATTCAAAGGCCTGATAGACATGGGAAAGACAAATCCCTAGGGCCGTGCTTGGACCACCTTTGGGGGTGGGGGGACCAGCATTGTCACCTGTCTCTTTTCTCTCCTACACACACGACCTCTCCCTCCACTCTGGCTGGTTCTGATGGGAAAATGCCTTTTCTTTCAACTTACATATATATATAAATATTTTTGCAATTTACACAGAGACCCCAAATCCTTTCTCTCCAGTGTAAACTTCTCTCTAAACTCCATACCAGAAGGGTCACATGCTTATTGGAAATATCATTTTGCATGTTCCGCCAACAGAAAACAGAAAATCTCCAAAATGGACATGACTTAACATCCCCTTCACCCACCCACAGCTATTCTTGCTACCGTGGTGCGTGTGTTCACGTGTCACAATGCATCCAATGGACTCGTCAAGATCCATCAGACTGTGCTGTGAAAAACAAGCCCAGAATCTCAGCAACTGAGTGCAACAGTTTATTTCTTGTTTTTGTGACTAGTCCCACACGAGCAATTCAGAAAACCTTCAATATAAGTTTACTGAGTTCAAGTTCTCTTTTCTTTTACTAGCTCTGACCATCACTTGCAGGAAGAGTCACAAGAGTTTGACAGGACAGGATCCCACAGGGCAAGATTCTGTGACCCTGATAGGATAGTTGACATTGAACAATGAGAATTAGTCCTGTAACAGCCTGGCCCAGAAAATTCAGGGATCCGACGCTAAGCACAGTCTCTATGGGTGCAGCCTAAAGGCTTTGCTAGATGTTTTTTGAAACCTTTTATTTTAGAACAGTATTAGATGTACAGAAAAGTTGTAAAGATGATATACAGAGTTCTCACAAACCCCACACTCAATTCCCTATATTTCTGACATGTAGAGTTGACTTTTGAACAGCACAGGGTTGAACTGTACAGGTCCACATTTTGTTTTGCGGTACGCGGGCCTCTCACTGCTGTGGCCTCTCCTGTTGCGGAGCACAGGCTCCGGACGCGCCGGCTCAGCGGCCATGGCTCACGGGCCCAGCCGCTCCACGGCATGTGGGATCCTCCCGGACCGGGGCACGAACCCGTGTCCCCTGCATCAGCAGGCGGACTCTCAACCACTGCGCCACCAGGGAAGCCCCAGGTCCACTTTTATGTGGATTTTTTTCATTAAATATATTGGAAAAAAATTTGAGACTTGTGGGAATTTAAAAAACTAGCAGACAAAATATATAGCCTAGAAATATCCAAAAAATTAAGAAAAAGTTATGTCATGAATGCATAAAGTACATGTGGATACTAGTCTATTTTATCATTTGCTACCACAGAATATACACAGTTCTATTTTAAGAGTTAAAATTTATCAAAATTTACACACACACACACACACACACTTACAGACCCTGCATGATGACTTGCAATGGAGAAAGATGTAAACCAACGTAGAGGTGCAGTTTTAGGTTGTTAACTGCCTACTTGTAACTGTAGTTCATACTGTGCTACTGTCACAATTCTCTAGCCCCTCCTGTTGCTATTGCAGGGAGCTCAGGTGTGCGAGTATCTGCTTAAACCAGGTGAGCAGTTGTCTCTCCAGTAAATTGCATATCGCAGTAAAAGGTGCTCTCTCTTGATTCTTGCATATTTTCCATCGTGTTCAGTGCAATACGGTCAACCTTGAATAACACCATGAAAACCACACAAAGTGCCAATAATGATGCTGAGAATGTGCTCCCAAGAAGCAGAAGAATGTTAGGACATGACAAGAAAAAGTTCCATTGCTTGATATGCACCGTGGTTTCAGGTCTGCAGCTGCAGGTACTGCCACTTCAAGATAAATGAATCCAGTGTAAGGACGATTGTCCAAAAAGAAAAGGGAATTTGAGAAATTGTCACTGCAACTATGCCAGCAGGTTCAAAAACCTTGCACTTCTGTGAAATACCTTTTTATCTCATATTGAACTTGCAGCTTTTATGTGGGTGCAGGACTGCTGTAAGAAAGACTTACCTATAGACTCTAACATGATTCCAAAAAAGTGAAGCTATTATATGACAATTTAAAGCAAAAGAAGATGAAGGATCTGAAGGTGGAGAACGTAATGCCAGCACAGGATGGGTTGATGATTTTAGAAAGAGGCTTCGCTTAAAAAATGCCACGATAGGGGGCTTCCCTGGTGGCGCAGTGGTTGAGAGTCCGCCTGCCGATGTGGGGGACGCGGGTTCGTGCCCCGGTCCGGGAAGATCCCACGTGCCGCGGAGCAGCTGGGCCCGTGAGCCACGGCCGCTGAGCCTGCGCGTCTGGAGCCTGTGCTCCGCAACGGGAGAGACCACAACACTGAGAGTCCCGCGTACCGCAAAAACAAACAAACAAAACAAAAACAAAAAATGTCATGATAACAGGAGAAGCACCTTCTGTCCGCAAGAGACAGCAGACGGGTTCCCAGATACCATTAAGAAAGCCATCAATGAGAAAGGACATCTGCCTGAACAGGATTTTAATGCAGAAGAAAGTGCCCTTTTCTGGGGGGAAAATGTCACAAAGGGCATTGACTAGTAAGGAAGAGAAGCGAGCTCCAGGATTTAAGGCAGGAGGGGACAGGCTAAGTCTACTGTTCCGTGCAAATGCAGTCGGGTTTACGACCAGGACTGCCCTCGTGTACTGAGCTGCTGAACTCTGAGCTTAAAGGGAGAAGATAAACACCAGTTGTTGTTGTTGTTGTATAACAAGAAGGCCTGGACCACGAGAACACTGTTTCTGGATTGGTCCCATTGATGTTTTGTCCTTGAAATCAGGAAGTGTCTTGTCTAATCTGATAAAAATAGATAGGCGAGCTTGTTCTAGTTTAGTAATAACGAGTCATTTCAGTGGGAAAGAATGAGTGTAGAATTTCAGTGTCTAAGAAAGACCTCATTATAAGCTAGATTTTTATTCTATGACCATTATTTTTTTTCTTTAGGATCTGTTTATTTTTGTTTTATCTTCTTTTTAAAATTTTTTATTGAAATATAGTTGATTTACAACGTTGTGTTTAATTTCTGCTGTACAACAAAGTGACTCAGTTATACACACATATGTATTCTTTTTCACATTCTTTTCCATGATGGTTTATCACAGGGTATCGAATAGAGTTCCCTGTGCTCTACAATAGGACATTGCTGTTTATCCATCCTGTATGTAATAGTTTGCACCTGCTAACCCCAAAGTCCTACTCCATCCCTCCCCTTTGGCAACCACACGTCTGTTCTCTATGTCTGTGAGTCTGTTTTTGTTTTGTAGATAGGTTCATTTGTGCATGACCATTATTTTTAAAGGATGGTATGAGATAGAAAAATTAGCAGCTTAATTTTAAGATACTGGCTTCATTTTTGACTCTGACAGGAAACAAATCTCCAAACACAGAGCTAGTAAAGACCCATCTGCTCACCATGAGAAGGAAAACTTAGTAACACCAGTTTAATTTCTGATAATGCCAAGTTTCTATTCTTATGGAAATGTTGTGATAATGTAATGGAAATGTTTGGAATTGTGGAAGTGTTTGGGGTACAGCAAATTTTGTTTGCATATTATAAAGTTATTTAAAGGTTTCATTATGCACAGGAAATTGTAGAAAAAGAATGCTACTTAATCTAATGAGAAGGAGATTGCAGTGATTAAAATCGAATATAGAATTACTGAATAAATTGTCTAACATGATGAATATCTATTAACAACAGACCCCAGTATGTTGTAGTGTCCTTTTACATAAATTCCCCTACTGTTCTCTTCATTTTCAAGATAACCAAAATGTATTGTGTGTAACTGTTTATTTTTAGAGAGGGTTTCTGTTACTGTGCTCTGATATTTTCCGTGATTGATTTTGAACACATTTGTTTCCAAAATTATTAATTCATATAGTGATACAAAAACAATCAGGCCTTTAACTTAAACAGCTTTGATTAAATATTGCCCCTACTAGCATATCTATAAGTTGAATATTATCCACTTTATTTTATTTCTTCTCTAATTTCATGTATAATAAGCCATTGGGTCTCTGCAGAAAAAAAAATCAAATTATATAACTTGTGGGGAATTAGCACTTACAGATCATTGTTTCTGTTAAGTTCATATTTCCTGAATTTTAAATTCAGTGTTAATTAAGTGATTCACACATGATTTGAAATCAAATACTCAATTGATGCTTTTATAATTATCAGAACAAGCATATATCTGTCCCAGCGTTTCTCTTCCCTCTGAATATCATATATGTCTTAGTGGCAAAAATAAGTAACTTTCTAAAGAAAAACTCTCGTAAGCGTCCTCTTCCTTGATTGAGAAGTTAGGCTGGAGTCATGATGTATAAATCTTCATGATGCACTGACTAATTTTGAATAGTTTTATAATATTAAAGGAAGCTGTGGAGTTAGGAATCTGACAAATCTGGTCATTAATAATTCACTCTATTTTAAACAAGTCATTTGATTTTCAGTATTTAATCTTGATACGGAAAGAACATGGGGTATTACTGCATATATTCTTATTCACATATTTGGTTTTATTCTAAAAGAAATTGTAAGCCCACTTGCTGAAATCTGGCAGAAATAAACCAATTATAAGGTTCAGATGTAAAATATAGATATTGTATGTCTCTAAGACTTCTCCCTGTGGTCTTCCGTCGCTGGCATTTAGCAATCTGTCATTTTCCGAGATCATCAATATCCCATCTGCAGCTGACAGTTGCTATCAGCGAAGGGCTAGAAGCAGCTGCTTCCTAATCATGCAGAATATGAAGAGACGGATACAAGAGTGTCTAAGCTGAGTAGTTGCTGGGGCTGGTAAAGCCTGATCGCTCTGACAGAACGCACAGCCAAGGCTCATCCCCTCATGAAGAATCTGCAGGCCCTGTGTGTGTTTGCATATTCTTCTAAATGTTAAGTAGATGTAACCAGGTTATGAAGCCTTAATTCATGAATTTTCGTTTCACTAGAAATGCGTGACCAGGACAAAAGAACAAGAGTGAAAAGGTCACACAGAGCTTGTTCTCAAATAGCTCAAAATCCGGTGGAGGACACAGAAACGTAAAACCAAAATGCAGTAGGATGAATGCTGCGGTGGTACTAGAGAAATGACTAAGCCGGATGTTCAGTTTGGCATTTGAACTTGGTGTCACCCCGTAAGTGAGTGCAGGGAGCCGTTAGAAACCCTTATTCACGGTCCTCGTTTTGATAGAGCATCGCCTGGTCACATTGTCACAGTCTTCATGTTCCCAGACCTCCTGCTTCACTTTATTGCCCTGAATTTTAAGGATCCCATATTGTTCCTGAAGGAGCCCCAGCAGATGGAAACTAAGAGGACAGGCTGTAAAGGCAATGAGGCACTTTCATACATAGATGCTGCAAATCCAGTTCATCTCTGTAATGCGAGTCGTTCAGCCCACAAACATTTTGTCTCCAAAATCTAGTTTGCAAAGAAATATTTGCATTATGGTTGAACCCGTTTTGTATATTGAGGGAAAATGAGGGGTCCGGTTCATCTATGTCTCCTATTTATTTCTGTTATTAATTTGGCAAATATAAATGTTTAATTGATTATCAGGCACTGGATGTTATCTGGAGGCATGTGCACAGAGCTAGGCCATTGGAAAAGTGAGAGTATATATATATATATATATATATATATACATACACATATATACTGGTTGATATACGTGCCCAACTGAAAGTACCATCTCAGCAACAGTTCTGCCTAAAACATTACTGAAGGAAGAGAAATCATCCCTTCCTTGTTCTCATTCCAGAAATCTATTTTATCAACAACAGTAGCCAATGTTCTAGTCATGTGCTCTTTACAAATGCACATTAATTAATGCAATACAAATTGTTAAATATGTTTTTAAGCCCTTATTAACTGTTTCCTGTTTGCTTTGTCTGTTATTTCATAAATTCTATTAATCTGGTAGTAACTCCAATTTGGCTACACATGAAGAAAGCTCAGTAGTAATAATAACAACAAAAATGTCAACATCAATGACAACAATAATAATAATGAAGGTTTTTGAGTGTCAGGGCTATTCATTAGCAAATACTTATTGTTTTTTCCTTTAACCCCTTTATTTATTTTAATTCCTTTAACCACCTTTAGTTGCTACATTGTATGATATTTTAAGCAAAAATGAAAACCTAAAAATATTATTTAAACGGGTCATTATTTAAATAAGTTAAGTCAAACAGACAGGTTTTATATGATAAAGAGTAAAATAAAGCCCTAGCTTCCATGGGCCAAGTCAGGAAATCAGTTATAATATATGCAAAGATAATGGATAACTGTAGACAACTCAACTTTTCTGGTAATAAGTATATAAAATGATGTTAACCCAATTTCATATAACAAGATGCAACAGGCTCTCAGGCTCTGGATTTCAGAGCATCAGTGTCAGTGTTGCCTGTTCTTCCGGGCATCTCGGTAACAATATTGAACAACAAGTGCTATCTGAGACTACAAACCTCTGGCTTTGGTTTCTCTTTGATGGCCGGGGCTGAATTAAGGAATATGAGGGTCTCAGTCTGGGTTTCCCCAAAGCAGATGCAGAGACAGGGATGTGGAGACCTGACATGTCCCAGGAGGAATTGGAAGGGGGCCTGGGACGGTCGAGATAGTGAGGGCAACACGTAAACAGTCAAATTGCACTCACCCCTATTTCTTCTGCTCCCAGGTCTAAGGACTGGGAATTTTTATATATTATTTGTAATTACTTCCTTTGGCCAACAGAATCAATGGAGTGAGAGGCGAGTCTTATACTGTGTCTTTGGCTTTTACTTTTTCCCACGCTATTGAGCTGCACTTAGACTAAAAACCAGAAATCACACTTAGTGTGACACTAGGTGTCAGTAGTGTGACCACTGACACTTAGTGCTCACGGGCCGTTTCTTCTAGTGTTTACATTAATCAAAAATAAGAGACAAAGTGACGTCGGTAGAAGGAGGGAAGCAGGACCTCCCATAATCCTCTCCTCCAGAAAGGCAAAGAACACTGGAAAAAATCGTCCAGGTCACCTTTTTTAGAATTCTTATACCTCAAGGATAAAAGGATAAAATCCAAAGAAATTGGAAGATGGGTTTGAATAAACAGTTCTTGGAAGATCTACGAATGGCCAGTGAGCAGATGAAAAGATGCTCAACATCATTAGTCATCAGGAAAGTGTATTTCAATACAAAAATGAAATACCACTTTGCACCAGCTAGGAGGGATAAAAGTTTTAAAAAATATACTCAGTAACAAGTTTGTGGAATAATTGGAACACATTTACATGGTGGTGAGATTGTAAGTGATGCAGCCATCTTGGAAAACAGTGTTTTAGTTCCCAAAATGTTAAACATAGAGTTATGATCTGGCCCAGCAATTCTGCTCCCAGTTATATACCCAAGAGAATGAACACACAGGCCCACCTAAACACTTGTTCGTGAATATTCATAGCAGCGTTGTTCATGAGAGCCCCACAGTGGAAACAGCCCAAATATTCATGAACTGATTAACAGATAAATAAAATATATGATATCAATACATACATAGGGTGGAATATGTTTCAGCCATGAAAAGGGATGAAATGCTGGCACGTGCCACATCATAGATGAATCTAGAAAACATCATGGCAGGTGAAAGGAGTCAATCACAGAGACCACATGTTGTGTGATTCCATGTGTAGGAAAAGTCCAGAACAGAGACACTGGAGGTGGATGAGTGGTTGGCTGGTTGGCGTGTTTCCTTTGTTTTAACATGTGGTTTATCAATTCAACCTCCTAATACTACTCCAGATTAACAATACTTACTAATCCTGACACAGCACAGATGACACCAAGGTCTTTTCGAGCGTGCTAGGTATGGACTCCTTACATCTTCACAGCCACTCTGTGAAGTAAGTGCCTTTATCCCAGATTTACAGATGAGGAAACAGTACAGAACTGTTGGGTGATGAGTCCAAGGTCACAGAGGTGGTAAGGAATAAACTGGAGGTGATAACCAGGAAGGCTGAGCCTAGGCTCCTTCCTTCACTTATTTCTTGAGGGTTTAATTTTGTTCTTATTTTATAGACAATTTTTACATAGTGCTAATACTAAAATCTTTCCACTGAGATCTGTAAAGAAATGACAAACACCAGATATCCTGTCATAAGAAAGTGGGTAGTGTGGATTATTCCTAACAAGGAGACTAGGCTTGAGTCTTCTGTTCTTTGTTTTGGATCTCGAAAGTATCTATATTTTCTCAATCTTACAGATAACTGTCAAACTTGTCATTTTTTATGTGAGCGTAAAATTATTGTAGTTATTTTTATACAGTGCACATCAATTATGAAGGCAGTAAATATCATAAAAATGCTTCTGATACAGAAAAACCTGAGCCACCCAGACATTCGACGGGCTGTCCTCTCACTGAGGGGCAGATCTCATTAATCAAACACTTGATTATAAAATCCCTTTCTAAATGACTGTAAAATTTCCTATTTGTTTCCAGTCTTTCTTCAGGACTTGACTCACTTCTACCCTTCTCTCCATCCATTGTGCAAACTTCGCCGTGGGTAATAATAACTACAATCAATTGACATTAAATAAAAGATTATCCTCAGTGAGGAGGCTGGGCCTCATCCAATCAGTTGAAAGGCCTTGAAGGCAAATACTGAGATTTCCTGGAGAAGAGAGCATCCTATGTCACGACTGCTCTCCTAAGCTTGCGCTTCCAACCCAACCTGTGAGTTTCAAACTTGCCACAGCCCCCGTGACCACGTGAGCCAGTTCCTCAATGTAAGTCTCTCGCGCGTGTGTGTGTCGATTATATTTTCTATTGGCCTGTTTCTCCAGAGAGCCCTGACTGATACAGTCATCTTTTTGCTTTGCTTAATTTCTTTCTACACATTTCTGAAATCAGGAGAATGTTTTCATTTTTCCAGCTCTCGGTTTTATTTGCCTATAAAATCTATCTGAAGAGTTCCATCCTTTTAATTTACCTTTAAAATAACTCTGCCTTGGAAACAAGCATTCACACTTATAAAATATTCTGGATGACACCTTAGCCAATGGGAATTTCACTACAGCTCTTAAAATACTTTGGTTTCCATCTTTATAGTACAATAAACTACCATCAGACACAGCTGCTGTTAGCATGTGGGTGTTTTGGGTTGTCTGGGCTCTAAACCACACATCACTATAAACTCCAATTCTGTCATTTTAGACCACACTTTCTTATATAATGATAACAATATTTTAATGTTTACTGTATATTTGGTGTTACTCTTACTTCTCCACTTCAAATGATCACAGCCATCATTTATCGTATTTAGAAACTTCCAAGAATGGTGTAAATGTTGAGAGCATTTAATATAAACTCAAGGTGCCTCATTTCAATCTTGCCTTGTCCACTTACTGGCTTTGTAACATTGAGGAAACTCGCGAAATTCTCTGGACCTTGGTTTTCTTATGGAAAATAGTGAGAAAAATAACTTATCCCATAGGGTTACTGTGAAAATTAAATAGTCGGTGTATGGAAATCATGTAGAATAATGCCTTGTCCAGATAAGTTCTCAGTAAATGTTAGTATTGCTATTTCCTTGAAGTGTTTTCTTCTTTGTCACAGATTCTTAACTCCACTGAGCTGGTGAGTGTGATTATCATTAAGAAACACTACACTAAAACTCTAAACCTGTAAACTAAAATGTTGCTGTCAACTCTTAAGTCTATTTAGATTTCTACAATATCTTTCAATACAACCTAAAATATGTTATCGTAAACCACACTCTTATGACCCTGTAGGTAGTAGTTCTTTTTTCCAGTAGACACAGCCTGTTAACTGATGTTCTCCAAGCTGCTCTGTTAATGCTCCCTGGTCCAGTGATACAATAAAGCAAAAACATGAGCCTGGGAGAAGCATAATTAGTAAGAAAAATTATGAATACAAGATAACCGCCAGCAACTGTATCACTACAACTGTGTCTGATTTAAGAAAATGTTCGTGGGAAATATATTGGACTATGAGAGAAATATGCATTTTCAAATAATAAATCAAAATTTTAAATTATGTAAGTTTTCTTATGGATCAAATCATTGCGAAGGCTTGGACAGCAAGTAAGATTAGCAGTTAAGAAGTTTAAATAACAACTAAATGCAAATCAAGAAGAGTTTGTGTTTTTTTTCCCCTAGAAAAATAGAAACTCTCAATGTTATAGGGATTATTAGTCAGTTAAGAGTTTATCATTTATCTTGACATAGCATTTTCACTGTGTTTCTGTTTTAGAGTTTCTCTGTTTGGTCCATGTATCAAAGCCTATGCAATTAGCCCTTATTAACGCCACCATTTGGAGTGGGGTCAGGGCCTGAGAAGAGTGATATCACTCAATCTAGAACCTAAATACTTGTTTTTTCAACTTAGCCCCCAAATCTGTAAGTTACAAATAACATAGTCCTGTATGACTATGGTCATTTCACTAGAAGTATGATGACATATTTAACAAATATTGAACACCTGCAAAGTAGCAACCGCAATTCTACTCAAATTATTACATTGCTTATTCTGGGTATTCCCCTTCCCATATACACTTTAGAATCAGTTTGTCAGTATCCCAAAGTCACTTGGTGGGATTTTGATCGGGGTTGCATTGACTCTCTAGATCAAGTTGGGAAGAACTGATATCTTAAAAATATTGAGAAGTCCTGCTTATGAACTTGGAATATCTTTCCACTTATGTAAATCATTCTTGATTTCTTTCATCAGAGTTTGCAACTTTGCACATCTAGATCTTGGACATGTTTTGGTAGATTTACACTTAAGCGTTTCTTGGTGCTCACGTCAATTGTGTGTGTTTTTAATCAGATTCCAACTGTTCACTGCTGGTGTACAGGAAACCAAATGAATTTTCTATATTAACCTTGTATCCTGCAACCCTGCTGTAATTGCTTAATGAGTTCCAAGAGTTTTTTAAGTCTTTGGGATTTTCCACATAGACAATGACGTCATCTGTGAACAGATCCAGTTTTACATCTTCCTTCATCTGTGTACCAAGTCTTTGGGATTTTCCACATAGACAATGACGTCATCTGTGAACAGATCCAGTTTTACATCTTCCTTCAGGATCTGTGTACCTTCCCTTGCCTTTTTTTTTTTTTTGTCTTACTGAACCATCTAAAAGTTACAATATAACACTGAACAGGAGTGGTGAGGAGGCATCCTTGCCTTGTTCCCGATCTCACAGGGAAATTACCTTGGTTTTCATCATTAAGTACGATGTACTTTTTTCACCATTAGGTATGCTGTGGTTTTTTGTAGCTGTCCTTTTACAAGTAGAAGTTTCCCTCTATTCCTAGTTTGTTGAGGAGAGTAACAAATTTTAAAAATCATAAGACAGATTGACAGAAAAAAATCTAACCAGGAAGTTTTTTGGTTTTGCTCTCCCGTCGTCCCCAGGACTTGCCTGTGCTGGACCCCCGAGGCTTCCTCCTCCCCCATCACAGGGGGGCCTCATGTCCCTCTTGGCCTAAAACCCACCCCTGCTCCTGAGAAGTGCCTCCCCCCCTTCTAGGGGCTGCCTCCCCCGCCAAGGAGGTTTTTCATTATTATTACCGTACTTGGGATATCCTCTCTGAGAAGTAGAATTTGAAACCCAGATGAAATGAGAGACTTTGCTACGTCAGGGCGAGGAACAAGACGATTCCAGGGAAAAGGAAGCAGAAGTACAGATATCCTCAAGTGTAACGATCTTAACTGAGTATCGGGAAAACTTTAGTTTTGTTTTCATTGATCTCCTTCGATAATTCTGTTTTCTTTGAAATGAGATCTGCCTTTTGGACTTGGTGTTTGTTTCCTCTTACATGTTGTTCGTTTTCTGCACATATGGCTCTGGGCCAGAGTCTAGACACCAGATTCAGTCTAGACTTTTTAAAGAACGACTCTGATATCTGGGCTTATTTACTAACTCCAAAGAAGACCTTGTTGTTTTCTTTTCATGCAGGACCTTGGTGTCCTCTTTAAACTCTGGTGGTGGAGTAGGAGGGTTGGATTTGCAATAGTAGGATATTGTCTTTGGTCCAGGCAACCCAAACGTACCTCAGATAAGTAGAGCTCTAACCTGCTTCTTTGATCAAACCAAACAAACCAAAACCAAAACGCATGGAACTTTGTAGGGTTAAGACTCCAACCTCAACCATGCTTTTGTTGCTCAAGTGCAAAGATTGGAAATTCCGCTCTCGCTCCCTTTTTTTTTTTTTTTTTTTTGAGATTTGTGTTAGTTTCTTACTGGTGCTATACAAAATTACTGCATATTTAGTGTTTTAAAACAAGGCAAATTTGTTATCTCTTACTATTTTACAGTTCCGGAGATCAGAAGTCTGAAATGGGTTTCAAGGAGCTAAAACCAAGGTGTTGGCAGAGGGAATTCCTTCTGCGGGCCGAGGGAGAAAGTGTCTTTTACCCTTTCCAGTTTCTGGAGGACACACCAAGTTTAGGGTCACGTGACTCTGCCTTTGTCATCACCTCTCCCCTGACTCTCCTGTCCTTTCTCCTTCCACCGTAAGGACACCCATAATTACATTAGGCCGGTAGGGACAATCCAGGGAAATCTCCCCATCTCTGTCTTGCCACAAGACTGGACGCACTTTTCACTTTGCCCCTTCCCTTGTCTGCTGACCAGTGGTGCATGGCTGCCTCCCCGCAGGCTCTCACACTCTGCTGCTCCATTTCTTGATACTATTTCCTGACTTTACTAAATGTGAACGTATTTTTATGTCTTTTCTTTCTCACTGGTTTCATTGGGCCCATTAATTCTTTACTGCTCTAGTCTGCTGGTAGCCCTCCTCCTAGTTTTAAAGTGGTGAAATAAATTAAATTTTATTTTTATATGTACTCATTTATTCCAATCAAACATTGAGGGAGAAACATTCTAAAAATGTGTGTATATAAACCATCTTGAGTAGGAGGATAGTATATTTGATATGAAAAAAAAGAGCTTTATTTTATTTTATTTTATTTTTTTTTTTGCAGTACGCGGGCCTCTCACTGTTGTGGCCTCTCCCCCCTGCGGAGCACAGGCTCCGGATGCGCAGGCGCAGCGGCCATGGCCCACGGGCCCAGGCGCTCCGCGGCATGTGGGATCCTCCCGGACCGGGACATGAACCCGTGTCGCCTGCATCGGCAGGCAGACTCCCAATCACTGCGCCACCAGGGAAGCCCAGAGCTTTATTTTAAAAGTTTCTCAATTATTTTGAATACAACTTTGAAAAGATTTCAAACTAGGTAAAAGTGTTCTTTCAGAAAGGATTACTGTTTCAGATTGTAAGCATTTCTGAAGATCAATCTTCTGCTAGATAATATGTACAACTTTAACTTATAATTTAAGCGATGACTTTAAAGGAATAGATGGATTTTCATAAACATTTGCTGTTTGTGATCTGAAAATTAACATATAAAGAGCAAGCGTTCCTCAGGGATAGATTGCTACAGTCTCTGAGGAGTGAGCACTTCACATACATACACACACACTGCAAAGATCTTTCAGAAAAGCTCTATCATTTATATATGGCTTCATGGGTGATCTTTTACTTTTATTGCCTATAGAATTCAATATCCCTAAATGAAGTCCATAACTCTACATGGCATGGACTGGCTTATCTCTATAAAATATCTTGTAAGTCTCTTAATTTGAAAAACAGCCACAGACTGACGAGAGTAATTTTTCAGGAACACTCTTGACGGCTTCATGTCTTTGTCATTTTGTCTCAAAATAGTAAAATTACAAAAAGTCAAAGGAAGGCACAAGACAGTATCAATACCTTTACAACAGTTTTGAATATTACTAATTTGAGAATCTGTATATAGCTTACTTTATCATAACATCATAACACCATAACTTTATCATAACACCATAACATCCAGTTCTGGCCGACCAGGTGACCATAGTGCTGGGCTCGGTACTTGCTTGGATATTCATCAGATAACCTAGGAAGGAAAACTGAGGGAAATGTCGGGGCTTCTGTGTGATAATAAAAGAAATGTGATTGGGAAGGTGATATAAGCCTATAGGATCAATTGTCCTCATTTTTTCTCATAAGCTACAGCTCTCTGAGAATGAATCCAGCACCGTATAATGCAAAGGGAAGAGATAAAGAGACCCAGATTCCTGGTTGCATCATTTGAAACCCTAAATCCACCTACCCTGAAAATTCACAACTTGAACTTCCCAATATAATGATTCAATAAATTCCCCTTTGTGAGCTAGCATGAAACTGAATTTCTCTCATTTGCATCTGAAATAGAATTGTCCAGCAGAATTGACTGGAGTAGTGGTAGTGACGGGATTGGCACTAAAAAAATTGAGAATAAACTGGGCTGAAATGCGAGGGGTGTTAGTGAGGGTTCCCTTACCCTGGCTGTGAGTTGGCCCTAATTTTAAGTGATGGCAAAGCAGCCGGTAAACTATTGCCTAGTGGATCTCGGGACTGAGATTATGAGCATCTATGATTCAATTCTACATTTAGATTCTAGATTGATTTGCGATTCAAGCTAATTCTAGCTTGGGGGAAAAAGCAAATTAGCCCTCATAGTTCGTGAATCAGAAGATATCATCAACATAAAAACAAAGAGCGTGCATCCAGGTGAGGTATAACACAGCATATTGCTAGGAGACTGATCCCTCAGGTCTGGATCCATGTCTGTGATGAAACTCAGTCTTTGCCTACCAGATGATTCAACATCAGGATAGTTGTTTCCAATAAGAAACCTCAGAGCTGGGATAAAGCAAAGGGCCCCAGAACAGTCATGTAATACTCAAATTTCAAGCCAGTTCCAAGCCTTAAATTTCTCTAGTTTAAGTAATTTTCCAATAGTCCATACAGTGGATATGGAACTTCTGAGCTCTCAATTACTGTTCCATATTTCTCTGGTCTTAATTATAAAATTAATCAAATATAAGGATTGCTGTGAAAATTGCATGAGGTATATTCTTAACTTTTAAATAATAAAATATCTCTCCTTCTCAGATAATTAAACTTCCTTTCTCTTCCTTTCCTATTACTTTTTTCCTCCTGTCCCCATTTTGTCCCCTCAATCTTTTGTTCATTGGGCTGAATTTGTTGAATGGTTATTCAACAGCTGTTACAGGGTCCTGATTTCTTAACTGCCTTCTATCAAAATGAATGAACAAGCTAAATTCTGAGTTCTCAAACTTTGGCAGCTTTGGACAAATAACTATTTGACCCAGATTTGGCCAACGAAATAAGCATATCTCGAGTGTCCTAGGAAGTCTTTTTCTTTTGGATTAAAAGAGTGAGAAAAGTAAAAGGTACCAATCTCTCTTTTTATCTTTTCTATCTGTCTCCTACTTCTGATGACAATATTATAAAGAAATTATGCCTGGAGCTGCGATGGCCCTCTTGATACAGTAAAGCGGCAAAAAGGAAGATGGAAGAGAGCCTGCCTGGGATGGTGTCACCAACTGAGCACCTCCCCGTGGGCCTCTCCTCGGCCCCCCTGGGTAGTAAATCCCCCTAACACATCACAGCTCTGTCCATGTTATTTGGAGGGAGAATGACAGCTCTCCTGCAGCAGATGATACTTGGCCTGAAGGGAACCCTCTGTCACGTCCAAATCCCCTCAACCCTCGGGGAGAGAGGTGTCTCTCTTTCAGAGGAGGTGGGTTACCCGATAAGAAAGCATCTCAAGACAGTTCATCCTCACACTCCATCTGCACTATGAGTTGGGGAAAATGTCAAAGAATCTACAATATATGGATCAATTTACAGGAGAACTCTTGTTGGCAGAAATGAAAAGTCCAGTGAAGAGAATACTTACCATCCCAGGCCAAGCCTAAGTAATTTAAGTTTACGATCCCACCTCACTCAGTGATGCTCCAAAAGTCTGGTGTCGTGGTGAGGTTTCACATCCCACAAAGCAGGTTAGGGGAGTTGGTCTGCTTTCTTCTGCAGGCAAAATACTTTCCTTAGCAGTCATAAAGGGCTGTATCTTTCAGCTGCATCACCAACTTTTGTCCCCTCTGAAATCCTATATCTCTGACAAAAGTTCTTTGGGAATAATACAAATTCCAACCTAGATATATTAATACCAAAAAAAAAAGTTAATAGACATTCTTTTTGTGACATATTTTTTCCTACTGCGTATCATTTTATTTTTTCTGGTTAAGAATCACAGTTAAGGGCTTCCCTGGTGGCGCAGTGGTTGAGAGTCTGCCTGCCAATGCAGACGACACAGGTTCGAGCCCTGGTCTGGGAAGATCCCACATGCCATGGAGCAACTGGGCCCGTGAGCCACAATTACTGAGCCTGCGCGTCTGGAGCCTGTGCTCCGCAACAACAGAGGCCGCGATAGTGAGAGGCCTGCGCACCGCGATGAAGAGTGACCCCCACTTGCCACAACTAGAGAAAGCCCATGCACAGAAATGAAGACCCAACACAGCCATAAATAAATAAATAAATAAATACATTGTGTATTAAAAAAAAAAAAAAAAAGAATCACAGTTAAAAATTTCTGTAAAATACAAGCTGTATTCTGCTCTTGAGAGGTATCATTACAAAAGACCGAGAGGAGCTGTTCTAACGCAAGTTCAGCTCTACCATTATAGCACATATAGGAGAGCCTGACAGAAACTCTGTTTTCTGGGCTGAGGAATCCAAGCCTTAAATCCACTATTTGGCATAAACTTGCAAGTAGCTGTGCATTCAGAATCAAAAACAGTCTAGCTATTTCTTGGAGAGTAAGTAAACATGATGTGAGCTCAGGTGCAGGAAAGTCAGAGGGTCTGAATAAATAATGACAGGGGTTAGGATTTTCCCTTGTGAGGTTTCTTTGCATGATCTGCCTGCCAATGCAGACAACACAGGTTCGAGCCCTGGTCTGGGAAGATCCCACATGCCATGGAGCAACTGGGCCCGTGAGCCACAATTACTGAGCCTGCGCGTCTGGAGCCTGTGCTCCGCAACAACAGAGGCCGCGATAGTGAGAGGCCTGCGCACCGCGATGAAGAGTGACCCCCACTTGCCACAACTAGAGAAAGCCCATGCACAGAAATGAAGACCCAACACAGCCATAAATAAATAAATAAATAAATAAATACATTGTGTATTAAAAAAAAAAAAAAAAAGAATCACAGTTAAAAATTTCTGTAAAATACAAGCTGTATTCTGCTCTTGAGAGGTATCATTACAAAAGACCGAGAGGAGCTGTTCTAACGCAAGTTCAGCTCTACCATTATAGCACATATAGGAGAGCCTGACAGAAACTCTGTTTTCTGGGCTGAGGAATCCAAGCCTTAAATCCACTATTTGGCATAAACTTGCAAGTAGCTGTGCATTCAGAATCAAAAACAGTCTAGCTATTTCTTGGAGAGTAAGTAAACATGATGTGAGCTCAGGTGCAGGAAAGTCAGAGGGTCTGAATAAATAATGACAGGGGTTAGGATTTTCCCTTGTGAGGTTTCTTTGCATGATTCCCAAGTCACAAGTTTAGGAAACAAATGAATCTCATCCACATCTGAGATAATTTCTGCCTCTGAAACCAGATCTGGTCTTTATTTTTATCCAAAGTTCTCTCTTCAAAGGGATTATTCTATAAAATACTCCCAAATTACAAAATTCTTTAAATAATATTAACTTCATGAGACATCAGAAAAGAATTTTCCAACAGACGCAGTATATCTGGAACATGAAATACAAATTTATCTTTTGGCATCTGATTGATCTCTTCCCCCTGCCCCTTCTCTTTCTGTCTCTGTCTCTCTCTGTCCCTGTCTCTGTCTCTCTCTGTCTCTGTCTCTCTGTCTCTCTGCTAAATAGAAATAAATTGCAGGAGCAAAGACCTTGAGACAGTAACTTCACACACAAAATGGTTTTCGGAGCCTGTGGAGGGTCAAACTTATTCAGTAAATTTAAAATAAAGAGTGCTTGGAAAGGGCTCACTTGATAGGAAAACGTCCATTAAGCAGTGGAGACTGACAGCTGGCTTCATCAGGCAATGATATATTTGTGCGAACATAACACTCACTCTGCTAAAGGAGCTTGGTTTGGGCTGGAGCCAGGGACCGGCTCCACGTTTAGGATTCAGTCTTTGTTTCTGGTGTCAGAGCTAGACATTTAAAGAGCAGAAAATTCAAGAAGGGCAAAGGGCCATGAAAAAAATATGCATTCTTAATTGTGTATGCAAAATATTCATACTTAATATTCCAAGGAACTACAGTATTTAAAATTGTCCTCATGAATAATGTTTCAATTTTCTATCCTGAGGCAACCTTATCTTTCATGACATGAAGTTAGTTTCGCTTTTTTTTCTCATTTACTGCACGAGAATCTGATCAAGGATGTTACGACAACTGTTTATCGTCAGAGCTGAGAGGTAAGAAGTGGTGGATTGGAGACGTGAATTGTGAGTCACGGAAAGTTTCAGTGAGGAACTTTCTTGCTTCACCTAATCTCAAGTAGTTTCATACTTTTCCAAACTTACTACATATTTGGATGATAAATAAAAGTATCCTTACCTTCCTCGCTTGAGGATCTGGTCCTAGAATCTGGTTCTGAGATGACGTGCCCTCATAGGAACTTAGGAGGGTTTTTTCATTAATTTTCAACAGTAGTGAAAGTAATAACTAGAAGTTAAAAGATGCATATTTATAAAATTAAATTTAAGTTCATATCCTGAAAAGGCTGTTATTTGGGCTGTAGCTAAAGAGAGGTTTTGGATACGTAAGCTAACAGGAGGTTTACGGGGTAAAATTGAGAAGCAAGAAACCATTTCAACATGTGGTCTAAGGTCCATGTACACTCGGACACTGGATTGTCACTGTCATTAACCTAAAACTGCTGCTGGTGAATAAGGACTACTAAATGCATTGAAGGTCTGGATTCCAAGGACCTGGAAACATCCGCGAGGATGGAAACGTGAATTCTACCAGGTCCGTCCTTCCTTCTGTGCAGCTGAAGCTTCCAGAGCCCCATGCAGAAGCTAGTCTGGCTAAGAAACATAGAAAAAGAATTCTTGAGCACATTCCAGGCAGCTCACAGATCAATGTGAAGACAAAGCACCAAGCTTAGAAAAATGACAGAAAGCAGGGCGGCTCTGGGGAGCTTGATGGCCAAAGAACCCCACTCAAATCTGAGGCTGTCCCCTGTGGAGTGCATGGTTTCTAACCATTTTCTTATTCTTGAATCACTTAGCTCATGACTGGAGGTTCTGACAGCAGCATTAAGTGAAGGTCAGTGCTTGGCTGGAGGAGGTGCTGGGCTTTGATTCATAATCCAGGCAGGTCAGCCCGTGATGGGAAAGAAGCCGAGTATGGTCATCAAAGAAAGGATGGATTCCCGGCAAACTGCTGTGTCCTCACCTGCTGGCCTGGCTGCTCTTTGCAGCCTCACCCTGCTCTGTGCCCGACCCCTGCTGGTCCTGGTTCTCGACATGGTGCAATGACCCCAACCTTCCTTCCTGAACCGTCTTGATCTCCAATCACTCTGCCTTTTTCCAGTGGCTGTGGCTCTACATTAACACTTACTATGATGCATGGAAACACTGAGGGGTGTCCCCGAGGACCCCCAGGGTTCCAGGAGCTTTCTCCCCTGGAGAGTCTCATGACGATGCTCTGAGGACACGGCGGTCCTGCAGGGTCTCAGGGCAGCTCTAAAGTGCTTCATCCCGGGACGACACTGAACCCTTTCTGCTCATCCCTCATTGGCCAGAACTCATCACATGGCCCCGCCCAATAGCAGGATGGGGGGGGAATTATGAGGATCCCTGTGCCTAGAATTGGGTGGGATGATGTGTCACATCACCATACAAGGTGCATTCTGGTGGCGTTACCAGAAGAGCCAGAATACATCTTGTATGATGATGTGATCACCAGTACCCACTGTCTGAGCTCCTTTCCAGTACAACTGTTTTCTTTCTCCATGAATCCCGTGTATATTCTGGGGGCACATAGCAGGGCTTCTTATTACAGTTCAGTGTTTTTCCCAATTTTTTTCACTTATGGCTGGAATGTATGCAATTGTATGAGTATTTTTTCTAAAAACAAAGTGCTTTAAAACAAGTAGCAAATCCAGTCACGCAGGTAT
The DNA here is from genome assembly GCF_000442215.2 of Lipotes vexillifer. Taxonomy (NCBI): domain Eukaryota; kingdom Metazoa; phylum Chordata; class Mammalia; order Artiodactyla; family Lipotidae; genus Lipotes; species Lipotes vexillifer. Next base: position 1,215,592 of record NW_006790942.1, on the reverse strand, counting down.
ACATGAAATTAATGGTGGCAACGAACAAATGTGCAATAGTTTTTATTCGTAAACTTACAAATAAGGAAGTGATAACTTTCCCCTGGAAGACAGAATATATAATGAAACAAACAGCACAGAAGGGGATCAGGAAACCTGACTGCTTTCATCTCTTGTCTTTGCCACCAGTTGTGTAAAATGAGGCAAGTTATTCTGACCCATTCTGTGTTTTCATTTCCTCGGGAAAATTGCTATTTCGAAGAGTTTGCAGACTTCTTAAAACCCAGATATGAGCCCTGGACAGGACTACGTGTCTTAGGCCAACACTTCAGCTGGGACCAGCTTCTGCCGAATGCTGAAAAGCCTGGGCGCCGGGCATAGTCACACAGGACAGTTTTCTTGTTTTTATCTCAGAGAACAGGATTCCGAAGCTGAGAGCACAGAAGCGTCCTCAGGACTCAGTCCTTCGGTGGGAGGTTGCCTCATCCCTCCGCCACTCTAACCTGCAGCTTTTCTCCTTTCTGTTTCTTATTGTTGGAATCTCATCTGCTTTTGAAGCGAGAACAACGTAAGGAAGATGAGGGCACAAGTGAGACGCAGAACTGGGGGCCAGTGGAGCCATTTCTTGTCATCAAGCAAACAGTTGCTTCCAGGAAGCCCCGAGGCCTCTACCCAAGGACCGTGGTCTGGGTTATGAGAGGTGATGCAGTTTCTACTCAGTTAGGAAGTCAGAGGAGGAGGGTAGGTATTGATCAGGCGACTGTCAGTGTCTGCCAGAGAGAAGCCCTTAAGGCTACTTTTTGGAACTCTGTCCCAGAGATTTAATTATTTTTTCTTTTTTCATTGTTTAATGTAAAAGGGCATCAAACTGTAATTGTAATAACTATTTTTGCCCACTTGAAATTAATATAGGCTCAAACAGAAATAACCTTTCATGATGCAAAAAGTATTTCTTTAGCATCTGATATGGCCCGGACACTATTTTAGGCCCTGAAGGTGTACTGAAAACCAGTTCAGAAGTGGCATTCCTTTCACTGAGGATATGTTCTTACTTCTGATACATAGTTAACCAGCTTTCCTCCAGGGGTCTTACAAAAAAGTCCTAAAATCCTGTGATGTAAATTATATCCAGAGAATTAGCTTTTTCCTGTACATCGACATGGTGTTAGTTATGTGCCATTTTTGGAAAAAATGAGAAATGAGTAACAAATCATTTCCCATGTTTAGCTAATTAACTACAACTGTGGGGTATATTGTTAAATGAACTGATTTTTAAAGCAATCTCAGAGAGTGATAATTGTTAAGGAAAAGATAAAATGCTGTGTTTAAAAAGCGACTGGTGAAATAAGTAGGAGACCTTGAGTCCTACATCCAGCAAAACTGTTCTTCAAAAATGAAGATGTTAAGACAATCCCTTGATAAACAAAAACAGAGCAGATCTGCCTTTGCAAGAATGATAAAGGAGCACGTCAGGCTGAAAAAATTCCACTAGACAGAAACTCAAACCCAAATGGAGAAATAAAATCACGGGTAAAGACCAGTATGGGTAAATATAAGACAGTATAAATGCATTTTGTTTTGTGATGCTTTTCTTCTCCTAAATGATTTAAAGACAACTGCATAAAGCAATAATTACAAAGGTGTGTTGACTGTTTCATATGACTAAAGGCATAATTTACATGATAATAATAGCAATAGTGAGGGATGAGGAACAAAGCTACATTAGAACAAAATGTTTGTATATTATTGAAATTACTTGATATTAATATGAACTAGGTTGAGTTGAGCTAAAATGTTAATTTTAATCCTCAAGGCAACCCCCATGATAACTCAAAAAATAAAGTAAAAGGAAACCAAAGAAATTAAAATGGTTACACAAGAATCTCTGTATTTTACACAAAAGGGCAGTAAAGAAAGAGCTGAGGAAGAACTGCATGACATATAGAATATATGTAGCAACATGACACGTGTAAGTCCTAACTTAGTAACTACACTGCCCACAAAGCGACAAAACACGCCAATGAAAAGGTAAGGATTGGCAGAATGGATTAACAACAACAAAAATCCCCACACTCCAACTATATCTTGGCTACAAGTGACATAGTTTACACATAAAAACACTGAAAGGATGGAGGTCAAAGGATGAATGAAGACAGTCCAGGCAAAAGAGAGCTGGAGGATATGGGAACAGCTGAGAAAATAAACATCCACGGAAGACGAAGCAACAAAAACATACATTTTAAAGTAAATATTAAGAGTTTATTGTGCAGATAAGAACAGTTTGCAAACTGGAGGCTCTCAAACCAGAGTGAAAGTCTCTCATAGCTAAATTGTTATGAGACAGCTTATCCAGTGAGGGCACAGAGGTTTTAATTCTTTACAACAATTGGTTATAGCTTTAGTGTTTTCCTGGTGATACTGGATTGATTAAAAGTGGTTCCCTTGTGACCATATTTCGTTCTGGTCATGATTTTTATTGACATTTACAAGAAGCAGCCCAAGTTAAGCTCTGGTCGTTTTGCAGAATAAACTAGATTAAGTTTGTTTATGGAATTTACTTATCTGTTTATTTTTCCAAGGGGTGATTTTTTTTTTTTTAGTTTTATTGCAATATAATTGATACACAGCACTGTATAAGTTTAAAGTATACAGCATAATGACTTGACTTTCAGACACCATGAAATAATTACAACAATAAGTATACATTGAAACCACAGTAAAATTCCACTTCAGACCCACTAGGATTACTATAATCATGGAGACAGACAATCGGGAGTTTGGCAAGAATATGGAAACATTGGAACCATTGTATATTACTAGTTGGAATGTAAAATAATGTGCCCTTTTGGGAAAGCAATTTGACAGTTTCCCAAAAGGTTAAACATAAAGTTACCATGTGACTCAGCAATTCCAGGTCTAGGTGCTCACCCACGGTAAACTGTCAAAAAGTGGAAAGAACCCTAATGTCTATCAACTGATGAATGCATAAACAAAGAGGAATATCCTTATAATGTAACAGAACCAATAAATAAATGTAAACAATATTAGGAGGAAGAAATATAAGCTACTAATACTGATAAAATAAGCTACAGCATGGATTAACCTTGGTAACATTATCTATGTTATGAAATAAGCCAGACCAAAAAGGCCATACGTTATTATTCTGTCTATAGGAAATGTTCAGAATAGGCAAATCCATAGAGACTGAAAGTAGATTTGTGTTTGCCAGGGGCTGGGGCAGGGACAAAATGAAAACTACTGCTAGTGGGACTCGATTTCTTTTGCCGGTGATGAAAATGTTCCTGAATTAAACAAAATTGCAAGATTTTGTGAATATTCTGAACTGCTGAAGTTGACCCTTTAAAGGAGTGAATTCTGTGCTATGTAAATTATATCTTGATAAAGCTATTGAAATGTTTCTGGTTGAGAAGAGATAATAGATTTGATTTGGACACTTTATGTTTTAATTCCACTATTCCAGTTTAGAAACTTGAATAGACACAAGGCAGTGGATCAAGCCAGACCTGGGATCCAGTGGATACTCGGCCTTTTTCCAGCTGAGAACTGTTGAAGGAAGTTCCTTCACTCTCCTTGCTGGGGCTTCAACTCACTTAAAGCACCCTCACCCCTTCAGAGGGTGAAGAATAAAAAGTGCATCTGGGGGCCTCCCTGGTGGCGCAGTGGTTGGGAGTCCGCCTGCCGATGCAGGGGA
>NW_006790942.1:1134600-1211672 GCF_000442215.2 Lipotes vexillifer | reverse complement strand
GCAGGATGGTGACAAGCGTAGAAACAAGCACATGAAGGACTGGGATGTGGGAGAGGTACAGATGGATGGGTGGGTACCCAGATTCGTGTAGAAAATCTCTATCTATAAATCTATATCCACACACTTGTGCACTCAAGCCTGTGCTCATCATCATCCCATGGAGACTGAAAATAATGGGACTGATTCCACCAGGAGCCTGTAAAATAGCAAAATTCAGCCAAAGATGATTTCTCCTAAGGAATATTAATCCGTTGTTTAGACAGGCTTAAGTTAGCAGGTAGCCTGCCAAGAGGTAACAGAAAGACAGAACAGCCACTGGTTACCTGAGACATGAAAGCAGAAGCCTGTTACTTGCAGAGGGTTTGGGGCTCGTATCTATTTTCTAAGAGGGAAAACACACTGTCAGCATGAGATGAGCGTTAAGTCACATGAAGACAGAGGAGAGAGAAATTTCCGGAGACACTGCACTGCTGCTGTTGTAACCCAGCTTCTTACTTCCCAGGTCCTGTGGGTTAGGAGTCTGGCTTACTGCGGGTGGTCCTCTGCTCAAGGCCTCACAAGGTTGAAATCCAGGTATTAGGTGACTGTGTCTCCATCTAAAGGCTCAAATAGAGAAGGATTACTTCCAAGATCCCTCAGGTCATTGCAGAGTTGATTGCCTTGTGCCTGAAGGACCAAGGTCCCGTTGTCTTGGTAGCGACTGGACTGGCTGGGGACTGGCCTCAGCAACTCAGGGCCACTTCACACACCCTGTCACATTCCACGGGCCTGACTCACGAAGGGCCCAATACTGTCAAAGGGCTCACCTGTTTAGGTCACCTGGATGATATCCTTAGGCTGAAACACAGTCGACTGATTAGAAACTTAATCTAGGGAGTGGCAGCCAATGTCACAGAGAGTATACCTCCAGTGGCAGGGATCTCGGGCCGACCCTAGAATTCTGCCAACCATAGGACGAGAAGGAGAGCCTTCCTGACAAGATGAAGTTCTAGGCATGGAGAAATCTCCCTTCGTACCTTCATGCGAGGAATGAATACCCGGACACACAGGGAAAAGATGTACCTGAAAGAATATGATCTCAGAATGAAAGAATGTGTATACTCCATTGATTAGCTTAAATGAGTATTATAACCACTATTCCATCCCAAAGGGATATCTTCTTGCCCGCCTCCAAATGTGCGTTGCTACAATCTGAATATTTGCATCCACCAAAATTCATATGTTGGAATCCTAACCTCCACAGGTGATAGGACCAGGAAATGGGGCCTTTGGGAGCTGTTTAAGTCATGAGGGTGGAGCCCTCCTGAATGGGAAGAGTACCTTAGCAAAAGAGGCTCCAGAGAGACCCGCAGCCCCCTCCCCCCACATAGGAACCAGTGAGACGTCTGGACCTGGACCCTCACTGACCCACCCTGGGGCGGCCAGATCTCAGACTCTCAGCCTGAGGAACTGTGAGAGATAAATGTGTGTTTATAAGCCACGCGGTCAGCACAGCAGCACAAATCGACTAAAACAGGGATTCTATCTGAGTGTTCCACAACCATCAAGGGCAACGCAGGCGGGTGTCACATTTCCTGTTGACTTCCTTCTTAAAAACATTGTATATTTTACCCTCGAATCTTATCAATAATGTTTAGATGGGTTGGTTCCATTTAATCACGAGTAGTTTTACGTTAAGTGGATTACTTCAGAAACTACTTTTGTAGTTTCATTTAAAATTTTGATAATACGAGTTGAAATTGATTCAATGATGGGAAGACTTGCTTCCCAAGAGCTATTTTTGCAAGAGCGTCTGCAGTTGAGGACGGCACGTCTGGTGGACCATAGAGCAGCTTCAGAATCACGCCCCAACATTCAATACAGAGCGTGGCTTTATTATCTGATCATTTCATTTGGGGAGAAATACACTGAATTTGGGATTAGACAAGTTCAGAGATGACTCCCTGATATCCTGAAAGAAAAATAAAAAGGAGTCATGAACCGGACATACGTGTGTGTGCCATATTGATGGATGAAGCCCAGATTTCCCTCCGTCAAACACTAAAAACAAAACCAAAGAATAAAAACTGGAAACCAGAGAAGTCTTGTGATGACTCTCCATTTTAATCATTCTCCAAGGAAGATGCCAGAACACAAGACGATTGTGAGGGGTAGTGGCTGACACCTACTCTGAGAAGCCTGCGTGGCACAGTGGTGTTTTTAGATAATTTCATTAGGAAAATGAAACAAAGGCTCTGGTTCCTTAGACAATTGTCTCAGCAAAGCTGCGACGCACTGTGCTGGAGACAGATGCAGGACCAGATGCGCTGGGCAAGAAGCTCCTAATTAACAGCAGGGATTGTAATTACCTTCTTCTATTGTGAGGGGCGAAGAATAATTAAAAGCCAAGTCAAAGCAGATGCTCACAAAGGGCTTCTGATTGTGAGGAGTCCTGGAGTAGTCGGCACTTGACAATATCATGGAATTATTATTCTTCCCAAAGTATTCCGTGTTCTGTAAAATAACTGCTTCGGGTCTAAAGCAGTTGTGTCGGTGCATTTCAAACATTAGAGCAGCAGACATTTAAGGCATAACTACCAGATACAGGTGCACATGAAGCTTCGATGCTAACACGACCAAGTGCCTGTCCTCATGCACTTCACAGTCTACTGTGATGTGATTATCCTGGGAACCAGAGCAATATCCCGTGTTATTTAATATTAGATTTCTCTTTTCACCCTTCAGACTTGGAGGAGTTTGGACCATGGATTTTAGCTACTAGAAAAATAGGTCGTGGTCGTGTAGTGATTTAAAGTGACATCTTATCTGGGACCTGAATGAGGTGACCAGTCAGGTGACAATATTGAGGGACAGCGTTTTGGCCACAGGGGGCAGCAGGATCCACAACGACCGGCCAGAAGTGTGTAGGCCTTTGGAAGAATAAGAATAACACGGGGGTGGCTGGAGTGGGTGAGCATCGGCCGTCTGGTGCGCGTCAATTTGACAGACGCTGCAGGTAAGAGGTACGGACGGCAGAGTAAATTGTCTGCAAAAATGGATAAGGTCACTTCCCTCTCTGTACCCAGGCCACTTCTTTCCAGCATCTCTTTTCATCCCTTGAATCTGGTTTGTCTTTGTGACCTTTGGGAAAAGCATAGAGAGGGAGTCTGTTGCACCATTTCAAGCCCAGTTGTTCAAACTCTCCCTCTTCCACCAGTGTCTCCATGTGAACAAGACGGGGCTGTCCCACTGCAGGGCGAGAAGCGAGAAGAAAACAGAGCGGCTTCTGTGACGCCAGCTGCCTCCCAGGTGACCTGGCCACTGCCCCCAGTGCAGGAGTGAGTTCAGCCTGGATCAGATGAACTCCCTCCCCAGGCCCAGTCCCACTTAAACACCGAATGACGACTCAAAAAATGCAGTCCTCAGCCACTAGGCTCTCAAGCCCACTAAGTTGTGGGTATGCCGTGGATCAAAAACTAGCTGGTGCGGATGGGAATCTACTATAAAGAGCATTGCAAGATGCGTTAAAGGCACCAGGGTGTTTGAGATCAGTTTTACATTTTAACGAGAGCATCCTGAGTTGAGAATGGCCGAGGATGGACGCACTGAGATCATTTAGGAGACAGTTGTGGCGACGAGCAACAATAATGCTGATTAGAGTGTGCAGTGGAAAACGAGGTAAAGGATAGATTCATTCATATCTTGAACCTGTAACAGGCAGGACCTAATGACTTAGAGTTCATAGGGGCAAAAACAGAATCCAATAAACATTAATTTTGTGCTTCTAAGTTCCTGAGAAGGGTAATGTATTCACTGAGTGAAAGCAGAACATGAACCTTATCATCATAGAACTAAACTAGCCTAGATGTAAAGCGAATATTCACAAAAAATAAATGGAAAATTGCTGGTGTTGTAAACTTTTTAGATGCACAGATGCTATGGGAAGATCTTTCGCCAGAGTCCATACAGTTCAGCTCTGTGACACTGGGAATCAGCTTTCAGATTACAGCTTGGCTTCCAAAGACATTAGTTTTCCATTACAGTGCTAAATTTTGGCCAAAATTCTTTTAGAATATAAAATATATAAGAAAAGATAGGGAATTCCCTGGTGGCACAGTGTTAAGCATCTGCCTGCCAATGCAAGGCATACAGGTTTGAACCCTGGTCCAGGAAGATCCCACATGCCATGGAGCAACTAAGCCCGTGTGCCACAACTACTGAGCCTGCGCTCTAGAGCCCGCAAGCCACAACTACTGAGCCCACGAGCCACAACTACTGAAGCCCATGCCCCTAGAGCCCGTGCTCCACAAGAGAAGCCACCGCAATGAGAAGCCCGCGCACTGCAACGAAGAGTAGCCCCTGCTAGCCTCAACTAGAGAAAGCCTGCACACAGAAACAAAGACCCAACACAGCCAAAAATAAAAAAATAAATAAGTAAATTAAAAAGAAAAAACGATAGTAAATATAAGAGTATACCTTATAGATTAATACTACTTAGAATTTTATGAAACCGTGTTTCAATTTATGGTATCATGCATTGGGAAGTAATGTATTTTATTTATTTATTTACTGTCAATTGCAAAAACAAAAATGCTGGAAAAAGTGTTCTACATATAAATAAAGATTATAACCATGTTCTATATTGATATGATTTAGGCAAAATACTTATCAAATTCCTGTCAAACAGCCTCTAATAGTTGAGAATAGAGAGAGAAAGACATTCTAAGACATTAAAGACCCCAAAATAAAAACATCCCATTTAAAACATCCCATTTTGTTCACTGAAATAGTCAGATCTTCTTTTGTTTTCTAGCCCAGAGCAAACTGACCTTAAACAACTGTTCCTGATACAACTGTTGCTTTAATGAGAAAGAGGGTTAACTTCCCCTCCACAGGTCAAGAGAAAACGTTTTCTGTTCCCTTCTTTATTTTTCTCCTTTCTGTTGCTATGTTGGTGTCCTGAGTACTAAAAAGAAAATCTGTTTCAACATCATGGAAATGGAATGTGGACATAACGTGTGGTAGAATGCTACGTGAATTAGCTTATTCATAAACTGAGCAATAAATAGAGCACTTTGCTTTGGTTCAATGAATACATACCAATAAGGATTAAATCAAGGTAATCAGAGGGCAAATATAATAATTATTCACGAAGTATTCAGTGAATAGACTTTATGTAAATTGGCTCCAATTTCCATATCTACGTACAAAATTTCTTGATTTTTTAAGCTTGAATTATCCTATGTAGCCTCCCAAACTGCTACCTGGATAATATAAAATTTCCACTCTGCATTGGGGTGCGTATGAATATGTACGTTTGGAGGAAATATTTAAAGTAAATGCAAGCCAAAACACCTAAGTATTATCGCATGTGCTAAAGTTATTCTCTAAAAACTTGCTTGAAATAGTGAGTCAGCAGTCAGGGATTTGAAAATATCTTGTATAAAGATATTTTGGTAGTGATATAGTTGGTACCAAGATTTTACCTCTATATGTTGGGCTTATAGATAAGATAAAAAACTGCTATAAAAAGTCTGTTTTTTAAAAGTTATGAACAGTTTATAAACTATATTCTCCTACTTTAATCATATTTCAAGATTTTTACATAATTAAGAAGTCTGCCTAAATTTTGAGCTACAACATATGTTAAAGAGATATAGGCCAGCTCCTTTTATAAGTAAAAAGTCCTATGAAAAGTCCATCTTTATCTCTTTGAATCTTCCTGAAAAAGATAAAATATAAAATTAATGAATTCCAGAGGATTTCTTTGATCTTAGCCTACCTAATCCAATTAATGTGCTGTAAATATACCAGTGTAGAAACAAGTTATCCAAGTGCCTGGATAAACACGTGCCAAGATATTGTTTCCTAGCTGATCGCTAATTAACAGTGACTTGATTTGTAAAGGTAAATGTATTTATTACATGGTATTTTCCTTTCTTACAGGAGGGTTGCATATTAATCTTTTCAAGAGGAATTGAATCCAGTGTTGATTTTCCTCTGGAGGTGGCAGGCCCGGGACCACACAGCCTAGAGCTCATTTTGGTTTGCACAGTATCATGGTGCTGTATGGTTTCCCATGTTCTTGCCCATTAGTTATTAAGGGAAAGCGTTTTGATTTCCATCCTAGAAGTCCTTAGGTTTAAGGGGTCTAGTTTAAAATCCTGTATTTGTACGATTAGACTATACTGTAATTTACGTCATAATTTATTATATAAAAAACAAATGTAACTAGGTGTGAGTGAGTCGTATGCATAAGAAATACTGTAGGGTGGTCTAGCGGGCACATGTGTGCTACCTTGTTACTCCGTTAGGGTTAGCTTTTGAAAAACTGAGAACTTAGGGTTTGGTAGTCATGTTATTTCTGAAAAATGTAATTGATTCAATCAACTCCTAAAAGTACAAGAAGTTTTGCTTGTATTTCTGCATGTTCACAACGTGATTGGTTTTCTACAAACTGTGTGGAAGTCAAAGTCCTCATTTTAATGAAGGAAAACTGACCAACTGTCAACCTGTAAGTTACATGTGGTCGTGTTTGTTTAATTTTAAAGGGCTAAATGTGCCTAGAGTTATTCCTTTGAGTTAAGTGACTACATCTTATCAACTCTTATACTTGACATGCCGTAATCTACTATCTGAATCATATGTTTAAGGGAATCCATCAAAACCTCTGAGCTTAATTAATTAATTATTATATCCACTCATATTTTTTTTAATTAACATGAGTTTTAGTAATTTAATTTTATGGACAAGATGAATCTAAGTATGTCTTCAGCCTTGAAGTACATCATGAAAAAAAAGTGGATGAGGAAAAGAAAGTGATTTAAAGGATCTCAAGTGGAAGATGAAATTAAGGCTTAAGAAATGGAAATATGGGCTTCCCTGGTGGCGCAGTGGTTGAGAGTCCGCCTGCCGATGCAGGGGACGCGGGTTCGTGCCCCGGTCCGGGAAGATCCCACATGCCGCGGAGCGGCTGGGCCCGTGAGCCATGGCCGCTGAGCCTGCGCGTCCGGAGCCTGTGCTCCGCAGCGGGAGAGGCCACAGCAGTGAGAGGCCCAAGAAATGGAAATATGAGTGTCATGCGATAATCTTCATAGTTCTGGTTTCTTAGCATCTCATCTCCTCCTGTATCCTTTATCTCGTGAGGGGCTTTCTGCTAGCACAGGAGTGATGTTTATCTCTTCCTCAAGCTCGAAGCTGCGTCTTTCTCACGGATCACGTTGCTCCATAGCACTCAGGAAATGTTTATTGACTACAGCTATTTCTATATGAGTAAATTTTCTAAGGTCATTTTCACACACACACAGAATAAATGCTTGAAAAATATGAAGAATGTTTGAGCAAGATTTTCTTTTAATTTAAATGTGTTTAATTAACCAAAAGCTTTTGGATCAGACAGTCCTCAGCTCCGTTATGTTCTGTTCTTGGGAAATAGCTCCTCAGTCCCTCCCTCGTACTATCTGTCACTTCAGACAGTGATTAAAGATCTCAGAGGAAGTAAGAAATGTAATATGTCAACTAGCAACAGCGTCTTGGACAAATGGACACTTTATGACAATTACCTTAACTTTTCACATTTGTTAGTCACATAAACTAAAACAAACTATTGGTTAGAAGTCAGGATATAAAAAGAGGAAGAAAGGAGACCCCCAAAAGCTACAGCATCAACTTGCAAAAATACCTCCACATAGAGGGGGCACTGCCAGCCTCCAGAAGAGTAAAAAGGATCGCACCCCCCAGACACTGTGGGAAAGGACTTGAGGGGATTTACAATAAACTTGGCCCTTTTCACAATTTTTCTGGGTACGGTGGTCCATTGAAAAGTTAAGAGCCACCTTCAAGTTAAGCACCAAATTGATGTCTTTTCCAGCACTATAGCTCATACAATTGTGGAGTATTTTTATTTCTATTTTTTTGGTTTCCAACGTTGTCCAAAATGTTTTAAGTGACTATGTATTAATTTTATAATTTGAGGCAATAAGTATTTTCACCATGAAAAACGATGTAATATAAACACTTAAAATAAAAAAGTAGCTGAAATATTTAAATCAATTCTTTTCATTAAAGATTTGGTACTAGGAGATGTGCAAAGAGGAAAATTAAATAAGCTACAACAGCAAAAACAGATTGGGAAAAAAATGACTAAATGACCATCATTTCAGCATCATTTCATTGCCAAAGCTGTCTATCTATCTATCTGTCTGTCTATCTATCTATCTATCTATCTATCTATCTGTCTACCTAGATATTTGACACTTCAGTCACATCTTCAACTGTTTTATTTTTAAGGATATATACCTAAGCTAATTAAATATACTGTGCATTTACGGAAGTACAGAAATGGAAACTAAGTGAAAGAAGAACATTATCTTATGTGGTTGCAACAGTGGTGACTAATGTTTAAGTAGTTAATTATTATTTATTCATAACAATTTCTTATTTTTGTTTTAGAATTTCCACATTTTGCCCTTAGCAACAACCATTAATGCAGACTTCTACCTAAAATTCTGGTCTCAGGCATTCTCATTTCGTATTTTTTGAGGCATAAACAACGGAATCACGGAAATGTTAATGACTTGTTTACAGTCAAAGATTCTATGCATTTTCTATTTCGCCAACTCGATTTGTTTGATCTGACTGGATTTGTAATTTTTGATTCATGGGAGGAAATAAAATCAGGGTGATGAAACACTTTGGAAGAGAAATATTTGACTTATGAAATCGTAACAGATGGAAATAGTAAAACATGCAGATATGTGCATAACACCTGCAAGAGTCTGATTTGCAAACATCACAGACAAAATGAAAGCTCTCTCCAGCCTGCCCAACAGACTCTTTTTAGTCAATATTGATAGCTAATGGTTGCCTCCTTCTGGTGCCTTGCTAGGTGGTTCAAATGTGCCTTTTCCTAGTTGTTTTTCTTGAATGTGTATTTTAGTAGAAAAATCCAGAGTGCCTGCTTGTAGCTATGCTGTGTGACAAGACTATAAAATAGAGCATTTTGCTTCCAACATAATGAAGAACTTGTTAGAAAACCTCAGCTGTGCGCACGTGCCTGTATTTTTCTTCCCAAGTTGTGTCCCTAGAATTGTTCTTACTTTACCTAAGGGGAGAACAGAATGGCATATAGAAAGGAAAACACACGTTTGAGGTTTTAGTTACGGCCAATAAGTCTTCCTGTGGATTTAATACTGTCACAATGGAAATATTAGAAGGAAAGAATATCAACATTTTTAAAAAAACAAACTATATTAGAGTTATCTGCATTTGCACTGAAAACTTGGGAATCCTTCCATGCTTAGAAACACACGTGTTTAATTACTCTGGGAAGCATTTGATCATTCACTGTCGTAGTAACTCTGCATAACAAACCAAATCTCAGTTGTCCCCAAAGCTGTAGTTTATTCTTACTGCGCAAGGTATATGCTGGCTGTTGGCTGATCAGGGCGTGGCAGGGCTTCATTCATCTTCAGGGGGCCTGGGGGCTGCCTGGCGCATGGTCTTCCCAGGCTGAGGGCAAGCGGGAGCCGAGCCTTCCCTCCTACCATGTCTGCTAACGTCCCCTGGATAAAGACGGACTCAGACGTCAGTGGGGCGGGGAGATACACGCCACGTTGTGTGGGAGGAACGGCCGACTCACGTGGACACACAGAGTGGCTAAGGCTTTGTAACAGGAATGCATCCGCCACAGCCACGTGGTGTGTGACATAGTTTTGGATAGCACGTAATTACCGTAACATTCATACATATTCATAGGAAAGATATTTTGGCATCTTTCCCTGCAACCCTGACGCATCACAGTTTTAGGGCATTTAAATAGTTGTTCTCTGGTCCAGGAGTCAGCAGTGGATCACGTTAGGTGGGTCACCACACCCTCCGCAAGGTGACAGACACCCACTAACTGCTCTGCTCTGTTACCTCCTCTGATGGGCTCCTACACGCCTTTCCTCGCATCTGTCCAAATCAAGATCCAGAAGCAAAGTCCTAAATTTTATCAGATTTAATGATCGCACACGGGGGAAAATCTTCCTCTGAACTTGAAGACATTCTTTTTGCTCCAGTACCTCAGGCATCCTCCACATCTGCTCCACGTGCTTCCCATGGGCAGGCAGAACGCATCTGTAACAGCATCTATGTTACAACTTCATACCTGCAGAAAAGCTGCGATTACTAGATATTTATAAGTGACTGACAATTATTTGAATATTCTGGAAGCATTTTAGATATTTTAATGCTAAATGCATCTAGCCAATTCTTTTCTTAGAGCTAGATCTATTTAAATAGCACAGATTTAAAGCATCTATTCGTTATTTTAATTATTTTTTTGTCCTTGTAGAATTACTTTCCTTCAAACAAAAATTAAACCATTTCACTTAGTATTCTCTGAAAATCTGTTGTACATTGAATGTGCAAATCTCAAGAAAGAAAACTTCATAAGACTACCTGATGCTGAAAATTGAATACTTTTCTAACGTGATCCATTATTATAAAATAGATTTATTACTTCTGAAATTGAAACCTCAAAATGTCTATTTTTAAAGATAACTTAAGACAATCAGCCTAGGAAAAAAAATTGGTTTCCAAAAATTAAGAACTGAAAAAACACACACACACAGGCACTTATGGAGAGAGATTATGGAAGAGGTGGACACACTTTAATAGCTGATAAAATACAAGGTGCAATTATTCATTAATTACATGGATAATTTTAAAAATGAATTAAACATTGAATCCATGTCACTTGTGCAAAGCTGAGTATAAAATATAGGTAAAAAACACACCTCTTTAACTTTCAAGAATTTTATCATTGAGGGAGTTCAGGGCTGTGGAAACGAATAGAACGGTGTATTACATCTTGAAACATACACACACGTGACAATATGGGGACGTAGAAATCGAGAAATAAGCCTGGGATTATTGCTTTATTATAAGACACAACTATGTCAAGTAAGGATGTTTATTGGGTTATTCTCCCCGTGGAATAAGCCGGCTGATGCAGAACTGCTAAAAACTGCTTACGAAGGCTGATCATTCACAGGCCCCAACCACTGCCCAGGGCCTTGGGAATGTTCGATTTGATCCCATATGTAATCAATGTCCTGGGGCACGGTCTCATCCCACAGTCTGTGTATAATACATATTTAGGCATCAGTTTAAACATTGTACTAGTTTTCTAACAAATTCCCACACTTTTAGTGTCTTAAAACAATCCGCATTCATTCGCTCACCTTACTTCTGGTCAGAAGTCCAGCCCAGGGTGGCTGGATTCTCTGCCCAGGGTCTCTCAGGGCTGAAACTGAGGTGTGGGCGTGCACCTCCTTTCTCATCTGAGGCTGGGGTCCTCTTCCAGGCTGCGATGGAGCAGAACTCAGCTTCTTCCTGCACTTCCCTTGCGGCCCCTCCAGCGTCCAGCCGGTCGTGGTCCTGGGACCCTTCTCCTGCGCGGAGTCCATCTCCTGTGATCACACTGGGCCCATCCAGGCTAATCCTGCTAGATCCACACGTTTCAGGGGTTTGTACGTAAGGCATATCTGGGGATCAGCCTGTCTTCCACAAATATTCAACATTTTTTCTCTGGGATGAAAATCTGTACGAAGCAAGTTAATGTGCTGCTGGAAGTCTTTAGTTCATTCTACTTTTCCTTTTTCTTTTTTCTTTCATGGAAGAGGATACATCGTATGCATTTAGGGAAGCAATACTAGCAGAATGCTTGCTATCCGCTTATGGGTGAGAGGGGAATACGTCTGGTTTAAGGAAGGTGACAAACGGTCACTCAAGAAGGACAAAGAAGTTGATTCAATACTGCCTCTTTCCAGGGCTCTGATTTGGGTAATTTAATTTTAATTAACGTTACAAGCCTGAAACATTTACTATGACTGCTTACATCTGCAATCTGACTTGTTGAACAGGGCAGGGAAAGTGGAACAGACGAAGGGGGAGGAGTGAAAAGTTGTGCCCCCTCCATCCCTCACCTCAGGTCTGCAACACAGCACCCAGCCAGCTTTGGGGAAAAGCGATAAGATTTAAACCACTTTTGAGGTTGGTTTTTGAACTGGATTGGACTTTGAACAATCGAATGTGATGGCTGAAAATGTATGGAACATTCACAGGATGTCATTTAGGGACAAGAAAGGGAGATCCAATATGAAATTAAAAATTAAAAATTAAAAAAATGTTACGGCTATGAGCTCATAAGTGGCTGAGTAGATTGGGAAGGTATGTGGAGTCCAAAGGGATCAATGGTTAGTATCAGCCTCGGGAAAGAAGGAAGCAGAAGAGGGGTTAAGGTAGAACGGATGTGGGTAGTCGGGGTGACAGATACATGCCTCTAGTTCTGGTTTCTGAATAGTCACGACGTGTGTGTGTGTGTGTGTGTGTGTGTGTGTGTGTGTGTGAAGAAATAGAGAGAGAAAGACTGATTGGCTACCTATCCACCTATGTAGGTCAGAAATGGGCCACAGAGAAAGTGTTACCAACACCAAGCCACAGAACAACAGTTAAAACACTGAATTTAACTCATTCCAACAACCAGGTATGGGCTGTGTTCTTTTGTAAGAATCTCTGGTAAAATTCAGACCTGTAAAGATATCTCTTAGCTTCAGCGGTTTAAAACTTGGTATGTTTTTGAACTGCTCTATTATCCCATTGAATCGCCATAATCAGGCAAGCATGTGTCATTACGGGGATGCTGCCTGAAATGAGGAGCTGGTGAATGTAGCCCTCAGGTCACATCCCTGCTCTGTGACCTCAGCCAATTTCCACAATGTCTCCAAAGGTCAATTTCCGAAAGTCGTGTGCAGGTAAAGCCAGCATGATGAAGAAAGACACCTACGACATTGTGACCACTAATGCATGTTATATCCCCTCTTCCTGTATGTGCTATTTTATCAGGACACCAGCACCTGTGGCGGGCAGTGTCTGAGACGCACACACAGTCCTGTCTCCAGGACCCCCGCCCTCTGGCAGTACCCCCTACCTGACTGTAAACTAGACCCAGTGACTCACTTCCAAGGACATGATATGGCAGAAGTGCTGCGAGGCCACCTACTGGATTAGGCGTATCCAAGGCTGTGGCTTTTGCCCTGGGGTCCTCTCCCCACTATCACTGCCTGACCATCTGCCCATGTGTGAGCAGCCTTATGGATGGAGAAGCCCAGATCTGCAGCCAGGAAAGATGTGACCCCACCAGCAACTTGTGTCTGAGCTGGAAGCAGATCTGTCAGCTCTGGTGAAGCCTGAGGTGCCTGCAGCCCCAGGTGACACCTTGTCTGCGACCTCACAGAGGCTTTGAGTCACAGGCACCCAGCAAGACCATGCCCAGACTCTCTAGGATAGAAACTGTTAAAGATAAAGATCTGCTGTCTAAGCCATGTTTTGGGGTCACTAGTTACATAGCAACAGGAAATAAATACAATGCCCAACTTTAAAAGGGATTGCGTCCAATAAAACACACATTAAAGATGAGACTATATGGAATGATTTTTGATTATAGACAATGTTATAAACAAAGGTCAGGCTTCCTGGACAGCCTAGAAAGTGGGATTACTGTCATAAAAAGATGACAAAAGTGTTCCCATAAAATATTCTTCCCATCCCCTAATACTGAAGCCAAAGCGTGCTCTCGGTGCAGAGGGAAGTTAGCAGCCACTCGTGTCACCTGCAGACCCTGAGGGCTTTGCAGCCTCTCCTCAGCCTCCGGGTTTATTGGTGTATGGGATTTTCCCACCCAATTCTTTTTGTTAAGGTCAGGTGGAAATCCCCCCAGTAAGTTCAAGGTGCTGACTTTTCTGCAGTGCATTTTTCAAAGAAAGCCTATGTTCTGAGCCTTCCAAAGTTTCTACTTGTCTTCTCTGTATTTACAGTCGTAACAAAGATCAAATGCCTCATTGGGCTGAAAGGATAAAAATTGTCCAAGTGACCAAATATTTGCTGACACACAAATATGTCATCTAAGAGTTAGCAAGCAACGTTTCCATACATTTACATCATTTTAATCTCAGATTACTATTAGTACTTGTGGCCAACAGACTTGAAGGTGAACTTCAAGTTCACATACCCACCTCCTGGATTCATACCCTTGTGTGCATGCAAGGACATCCATACTTTTGTGTAAGGCTGTTCCCACCCCTGCCTGTGGACAAAACTGGGGCTTGCTTTTCACCAATAAAATATGGTAAAGGTCCTGGGTCGTCACTTCCATGATTGTGCTGTGTTACATAATCTTCTGTCTGAGCAAACAGACCTTTTCTGCCTTGGTTGGAGAGTCCCACGCAGAACGGTCGGTGAGTGGCTTCTGGCTGCCTTTCTGCAAAGGCTCCAGCCTGCAGTCAAGTAGCTGCAATAAAACAGATGCTCTCAGCCACCCCGTGACCTAGGAAGCAGGCTCTTTCAGTCAAGCCTCCGGGGGAGAATGCAGCCCAGCAGCCACCACGTGACTGGGAATCTGAGCCCACGTCCCTGACACGGCTGCAGAGTCCTGCCTGCTTAGCTTCCACCGCTTCTCAGCAGGTGTGTCAAAGCCAGTTACTCTGTTCAGATGTCTGGAAACAGTGCCAGTATTATACATAGTGATCTTCTCTGTACTTTAATCAATTAGCATCTGTACCAGTGAAACATAATGTGGAGATATTACACCTCTCTCTACAGCCAAGAGAAATGATTATTTTGGTTTCACCAGATCCATTTATAGTATCAACATGTTTTTCGACAGTTCAAATTTTTCACAAATCACCATTGTACGCCAATGGTGTCTTTGAAAGGAACACCAGAGTAGAAGTCGAGAAACTTGTGCGTGAGGCTGATTTTTGTTGGTTGTAATTCTGTGACAATAAACGCCTTTCCTATACTTTCCAAGCTTCTGCTTCCTTATTCCAGCTCTCACCACCTGTAACACTACTGTGAGCTGCTATCTGCTGAATATCTGTTTCATCCCAGCGCTGTACAAAGACTGCACAAGCACTCTTTTTAATCCCTAAAATAACCTCACAAGGAAGGTGCCACTATTTCCAGTTTACGGATGAGGAATTAATTAATTCAATTAATTATCAATTAATTAATTAATTGAATTAATTATCAGGTGATTCGTCCGTTTGTTAAATGAAATCATAGGCATTTCAATCTAAGTTTCTCTGTTCCCCAAACTAGCGGTTCCCCTTATGGTTCCCCCAGGTAGTATTTCTGTAATTAATACATATTAACAATGAGTAAATAAGTATTGGCATTTGTCCCCAGTTTTTACTCATTAATGATAAAAAAAAGCTATATTTTCTGATGGCTCAGGTGATAGCTATTTCAGGACCTAAGCACTAATAAGGTCAAAATCCCTACACATTTATTAGAAATAATCTGCCTACTAACAGATTTCTTGGGATTGACTTGTAAGAAGGATAATAATGACCAGTGTTTCCATGCCTTGAATTTGAACAGTGTTAAACTGCACCATTCAATATCCTTTTTAATGTCTTTCAATCCACATTTCTCACCCTTGGTAATTTTATTCTCAAATTCCCATAGAAAAAGAATAAAGAAGGGCTTTACAAGATAAATCTGTATTTTATTCAGGATTTATTTATTAATTCCAAGGGATCTTAATGCTTTCCATTAGTGAGTAATAAAGGCTAGCAGAGCTTCTCTTTAAAGTTGTTTTTAATTTCTTTCATCTACAATATTAAGTTAACGTAGATTATTTGATGACAAAATAACTGAATTAGCATTTCCTACTTTGTAATCCAGATATAACATATCGACTTAGTAAAGGTTACCATTTCCCCAAGATGCCTACACGTATCTCTATATTTTGTTCCATTGCCGTTTAGAAAGCCTGCCATCCCCTGCCCCGGGACAACCAAATTACAGCAAGAGATGGGCTGGAGCAGCTCCGAGACCCTTGAGAAAGCTGGTTGTTCACTTCCCTTCTCCACTTCTCAGCTCAGTGGTGTCACATGACAGCGTGGAGTCTGCGTGGTGGGGGAGCATTTACACTCCGAAAATGAAGAGAAAATGGTGCACATCTGGGCCTTAGTTTTTAGGCAAATCGTTTACGAGCCCAGGACAGATTTCCCTCTATGGGAAAAATACAATAATACAAGCCATTTTTCACTCAAGAAGAAATTTGGAAATTGCTAACTATAAAAAATACTACACTTGATAAATATATTAAAATCTATGTCAACTTAGCATATTTTAAATGAACAAGTCAAGGCTTTCTGAGCCACTGTAATGAGAAGACTACAGGAAAATCTGAGCCTGGATATCAGTCATTTCGTAGAGAGGATCAGTCATTATGCTTAATACACAGCAGAGTCTAAGGCAATAAATGTGAGTTTTGCTTTACGTAAAGTTCTCATAATTTATTTTAAAAGGTTAACTGTTAGCCTGCCAGGCTGTGCCTGTTCCTTTCCTCACCACTTGCAGAAGAGGAGAAAACGGGCCAAACCCAGAAGGAATATTGCCTCAGCCCCACAGATTCACTACGTGCCAATTTCAAACAGTTAAATCTCAACCCTGAAAAGTGAGTTTATCTACTATGACTATGAAGCAGGACCTCTGATAGAGGAACTGAGAGGCAATAAAGAGTTATTTTACACAAGACATGAAATAAGTGAAACTCTTTTGAGTTGTAATTGAGCGTAAGCCTTATTTGTGCCCAGAATAGTTTGGTGTGGTTTCTCTACTCAGCTCAGAGAGAAAAATTTTTCATGGTGAAATAGGGCACATTATCGAAGCAGGACTGCTATGGATAGTTCCTCAGATGCTACATTTTGGCTCTAAAAGAATATATTAGCAAAATAAGCCACAGAGCAGAGCTCAGTGTGGGACTCATGTATCTAACTGGTCTCATTCTTTAATAGCAATGGGTTTTTTCCAGTCTGACACTGAGGTTTGGCTGGAGTCTCACCTCAACAGCCTCGGACCTTGGACAGGAAGCTGAAAATACACACCACCTTCTGCGTGGTATTGAACGCAGCTTAACAGTTTGGCCTCTTGTATAATATTTTATTACCTTTAGAACATCGTGTTAAACCAGTGGACAGCTAATTTTATTTTAATAGAGTGAGACCACAAAGGGCATTAGCAATTTGTTAATATTTATTTTGAATAATAAGCATCTTCAAAGCTATCCGTTACCAGAGGTGACAAACGAATTTACCATGTTAGAATCTTCTTTAGGATTTAACTCAAAAATAAAATTCCATTAAAACAAGGCAAATTTGCGATTCACTATTCATTAGTTCATTCAATTCATTAACTTTACAATGAGACAACAAGTATCTGTAGCCCAAACAGACATCATCATTAAACATTATCCTGCAGTCTCCGACAAACTGCAAAGGCAAAGGATTCCAGTGTAAAGGCAGTAACTGAGAAAGGTTAAACCGCATCTGATTCTGGTTATTAGTTTAAACAATAGGTTCAAACATTTGGGCAAAGGTTTATGTAGGACCTGAGCTTGCTTGAAACAGAAGAGTGATAAGTAAGCATCTGGTCCAAAGAGGGGAAGGTCCAGCAAAGGGCAACAAGCTCTGCATGTTCACCTTTAACCTGATGTCACAATGTCACTGTCACGCTAGCTCCCCATAACACAACAAGCTCTCAGCCACTCATCCCCAGTGAGAACTCCGCAAAAGCCTTCTCCCGGGGGCCCTACATCCTGCCTCAGCCCCCCTTTTCCGCACCTACAACGGGGGGACTCGACTTGTAGAACAGGCAGCTCAGCTCAGTCACACGAAGGGAGGATGCAGCCTGGACCAGCCCCGTGGAGCCCGTGACATTGGAGCTCGGGAGGTGGCGGGTCACTGGGCGCTGGGCTTGGATGGGGGACCAGGTGGTGACTCAGGCCCTATGGCTGCAGAAGCCGGGGAGGCTGGTCGGCCAGGTGCACACAGCCCACGGCCAAGCCAGAGGAAAATCAGACTCTGGCGGGTAAGAGCTTTGAGCTCGGCGGTACCAGCAGGACAGACGGCATCGAGGTGAAAGGGACGGATAAGGAGGGAGATCAGGAGAACCCGGGGCGTTCCCGAGTCCAGAACCTTCAGGGCACGTCCCCACCGCTGCATCCCTAGGACCCCGCTTCCGCCTGAGAAGCAGGGGGAGAGAGAAGGGCATCCTTCTCTTGTAAGAGAAACTGAAGGTCTTAAAACAAAAGTGCAGTTTTCTTTCTTTGTGACATCCTTGTCTGGTTTTGGTATCAAGGTGATGGTGGCCTCGTAGAATGAGCTTGGGAGTGTTCCTCCCTCTGCTGTATTTTGGAAGAGTTTGAGAAGGATGGGTGTTAGCTATTCTCAAAATGTTTGATAGAATTCGCCTGTGAAGCCATCTGGTCCTGGGCTTTTGTTTGTTGGAAGATTTTTAATCACAGTTTCAATTTCAGTGCTTGTGATTGGTCTGTTCATATTTTCTATTTCTTCCTGGTTCAGTCTCAGAAGCTTGTGCTTTTCTAAGAATTCATCCATTTCTTCCAGGTTGTCCGTTTTATTGGCATAGAGTTGCTTGTAGTGATCTCTCATGATCCTGTGTATTTCTGCAGTGCCAGCTGTTACTCCTCCTTTTTCATTTCTAATTCTATTGATTTGGGTCTTCCCCCTTTTTTTCTTGATGAGTCTGGCTAACGGTTTATCAATTTTGTTTATCTTCGCAAAGAGCCAGCTTTTAGTTTTATTGATCTTTGCTATTGTTTCCTTCATTTCTTTTTCATTTATTTCTGATCTGATCTTTATGATTTCTTTCCTTCTGCTAACTTTGGGTTTTTTTGTTCTTCTTTCTCTAATTGCTTTAGGTGCAAGGTTAGGTTGTTTATTCGAGATGTTTCCTGTTTCTTAAGGTAGGATTGTGGAGGGGGGGAGGGAGGGAGATGCGAGAGGGAAGAGATATGGGAACATATGTATATGTATAACTGATTCACTTTGTTATAAAGCAGAAACTAACACACCATTGTAAAGCAATTATACTCCAATTAAAAAAAAAAGTGCAGATTGCTTTGCTCACCAGGCTTGCTGAGTGGAGCCCCTGAGGTGTCCTTCGTCACCTGTTTCCCCCCCCCCCAACTACGTGACACTCAGCATGGTGCCTCCGAGGGGCCTACACTGACTCTGCACACCTGAGCCGTAACAGCAGCTGAATTTCCTGCGAGGCCGCTCTGTAACTTAAAATACTGTGCACCAAGTATTAGCTCTTAAAGGAATTTTTAAACATCTAAAGTGAACTACTTAATGGAAGGTGTAGAATTCTTAAACTCCACCATGAAAATGAGGCCGCGATTGAGCAGAAGCAGGGCGTCTAGTCAGAGGCCCGTCCGAACCCCAGCCCTGTCATAATCAGCTGCCAGGAAGTCACATGATTCCCCTGAATCCCGGAACATTAGTGCCCAAATCACCAACATTAGTGCCTAATCCTGACACATAGGAAGAGCCCAGTAAATGGAAGATATTATTTTAAGATTTAGATGTTATTTTAAATAGTTAGAGATGACAAACAGAGAAGGAAGACAGAAATCTCAAAAATATAAAGTTACGTACACTCAGGAAATTGGTCTATTGTAATCTGCATTTCTCAAAATTATTTGCTGCCTAAAACCTAATTATTCTATTTTCTTGTCTCTTTAATATGTCAATTATCGTATTCACATCTTAATCCCGCCACTATATTGTCAGGATAACTTTGAAGGTACGAAACACAACAAAAACAACAGTAAATATCCTTCCTTCCCCATGAAGTGTGCTACAGGACTTGGTCATTACAGTGAAGGGATGAAAGGACTTTGAAGAATTAAATTCCATTTTCATAACAGTTTTACTCTTTTGAAAAGTTGCCAGCTTTACTAAAATCCTCTAAAGTTCCAAAAAAAAAACTTGTAAAATAAGGTAACATAAGGTAACTTGTAAAATGAGGTATCATTACTATCACTTCAAAGAAAGAAAGCGATCTTACATTTTAATAACAATGATATTCTCATTTTCCAATCTGACTGGGCTACTGTGAGCCCATTGATGATATAGTTAAACGCAATTCAATTGCGTTTAAATGAAACGCAATTTTCCAGTTCATTTCAGGGAAAATATAGTCTATTGTAATAAACTAACATCTGTTTGGGGGCTTTAAATAAAATGGAAAAAAATTATAATGTTTTTGTTTCTTACCTTGTAGAACTGAGCAGTTTTCTTTCAAACTTTGTGAATAATTCATTCTGTGGATGTAATGATATTCTTATTACATTTGCAGAGCAAAAAAAAAAAGTACTGCTAATCACTGTACTAAACAACTACAACCCACACAATGAAATCATGGAGCAGCTCTATTTTTGCCTCTCACTGTTTATTTAAATATATTCTCTGGAACTAGTGTTTCCCTTGCCCCTGGATGAAATTTAGGGCAAGTTCCATCATTCCTGATTTCTTACCGATAATACAGTTTTCTCCAGGCGGTAATAACTATAGCTAATCAAAGGTAATAACAGCTCAAAACTTTATTCAAAGTCACAGCTCTGCCCATATCCTGTGGAAGGAAAGTCCCTAAAAGCATAAGAAAGTTGTGATTGGAGAGGAAACATATCTCACCTCTTTCTCACACTGTGTTCTTGATGAAACAGGATAACCACCTAGATACTGAATTTCCCAGCAGACACCGGGCTCACCACCCGCGGCAGGAGAGCTCTGGTCCTCACGTCTGGAGCAGGGGAAGTATGATGCTGAAACACAGGGTCCTCAGCGACCAGCCTGGGAGCCAGACTGCTATCTCGTCGGGGCCCAGCAGATGCCATGACCGGAGGGCTATCCTTCATCTTCCATAACCTTAACTTTGTTTCACTGAAAACTCAGAGGGAGAAAGGGATTTGGAGAATGAGGCCTCTGTTAGGTCCAACAGGAATATAAGCCAGGAAAGTGGAAAAGCGAAGGAAGGGCCTTTGGATTTGGAATTCCAGGACCCATGGGAGAGGCTGGGGTAAAGTGGCCGTTTGATTGTGGTCTTTTCCCTTGAGGCCTGGAATAGAGGAAACAGTATAAAGAACTATATTTACATATATTCCCTAACATACAAACAATCTGAGATCAAAACTATAGAAAGGACTCAAAAGAATATTTCCCACATGACTTGAGTTACTGAGATTTCCCCTAGAGCTCCCAGTGATTTCTAGTTCCCTTTTTTGTTTATCTCTTGGAGATATAACTCCAAGTGTTTATAAGAGTAGCAAAGAAGCTGAAGAGAACTAAAGATCGAAATCATGAGAATTGTCTTTCATGTTGCACAAAATTCCTTCGAACTCTGATGCCACAGAACAGCTGGCAGCCGTGTTCTTGGCAAGAATGAGAACCCCTGTTCTCATCCATCACCTAAACAGTGGTAAATGGGCTGGGAATGCAGACTTTCTGCCAATGATGCCTTGTCAGATGCTCAGAGCACAGCGAGAGGCCCCAGGTGCCAGGCTCCGTTCCCCCAGATGATCTGTAACCAGAGAATGCAAGCTCTCCTGACTCGCCAGGTGGACACGCCTGTCTTGAGCCCTGGCGCTGTTCCCTCATCCTTCCTGTTTATCTTTTCTAGCATGTTAACTTTGGCTACTTCAGAGTCGCAGAGGTGACGGTCCAAAGGCTGGGTGATGTCTATTCAAAAGAATGTTATTGCCAGGGCAAGGGAAATGGAAGATCGTGACATATTTTCTAAAACAGTCTCTTTCTATAGCACCTTTTCTGATTCATGATTATAATGTTAAAAAAAAACTGGACTTCTAAAGCATACTCATCCTTCTGAAAATATTTCTTTTTCACAAACGGGAGACATTTTCTTTATTAGGCAGATGACAGAACAACACATTCGGGATCCCCAGGAAATGAGCGCTTTGCCTGGGCTCTGCTGCTGTGCTCTGCTAAAGGGTTGTTATGAGCCTGGAAAATAAGTTCTTTCAGTGATTACCTGATCCTTTCCCCAGAAACACTGAAATTTAAATTGTCAAGAGAGAAAAAATAAACTTATGTCAATGCATATCAAATAAATAATGTTAAGCATCATAAACACATGTTTCAAAACAATTCAAGTGTTTCAACCAGATAATGGACCCAGAACACTCTTCATGTCATGTCAACGGTGGAACCATCAGGAAGGTTTCATTCATTTACAGTCATCATTATAGAATGAAGCCTGAATATTTCTGTGCTTGTCAGGTTTTCAGTATCTATTTCCTTGCGCTTTCTTTGACTCTTTTGACTGCACTAAATGTGGATGAAAATACAGGAAATGATACATGAATATTTCCCCGTGGGGAAATATGCAATATTCTTAGCTCTTCCTATCTCAGATGCCTACACACAGACACACACACAAATATAGGCACACATAGTCACATCAGGAAAGGGTCTGGGATTCTCTGGGATAAACTCTTTCTGTTCTATTTGTCAAAAACGAAGACAGATTAGAGTAACTGAATTTTCCGTTATCACCAAGTCACTGAGCACAGCACCTTATGAGACAGAACCTTGAGGAGTATCTGAGTTGGTGCTAGATATTAACAATGTAAAACCTGTGCCATAGACTTCAGTTAAATAAGCATGATGAAATAAGAACATTTCGTTTAAAGTAATGCTGATAAGGGTAATAGTTTAACTAGTAACCTAACCTTACTGCAAGAAGAGTAACGAGCATTGGGCTTGGTCTCTCCCGAATCCTGAGAACATTGCTTATCACTTGACCTCTGGAGGAAAGGAAGGAAACACAGCAGCAAAGTAAATCCCTGACTATCAAGTTATCCAATGAGTAAGAATGGATTTGAGATTCCGCCAATAAAAGTCATTTTGGAATTTAGAGTATGACCCAATATTTTGTGGACAGCTTCGCTTCTTAATAGTAAATTTCAAAAATTCTTGCTAATCACCAATGACCTACCTGAACTTAAATTGACTGAACATTTTTTAAATCTCATCTTCTTTCACCTGAGCCCCACAGTCCTCTCAGATATTTCGGGATGACTGATTGCATCCTACCTCTCGGCCCTGTGTGCCTCAGGTGCGAACCTCAGCGGCCATTCATTATCATCTATTTCCTCACCTTCACTCTAAAAAATAAATGTATGAAAATAAAGACTGTGTCTGAGCCCAGCAGCTGGCTTCTCCCGAGAAGAATACGCACCCCTGAACACACACTGTGGAAAAGTACATAGTTATAGTGACTCCTTTTATTCTAGATTCACGGTAAAGTGCATCAAACAGGCATTTAACGCTGGAAATCCTCCCACATACCTCACTGATAACTTTCTTTCTGTCCTTCTTTCCCTCTTTCTTTCTACAACCGTTTTATCGACATACACAGCCATCCTCCCTTATCTGCAGTTTCCCTTTCTGTAGTTTCAGTTACCCATGGTCAACTGCCGTCTGAAAATATTAAATAAAAAATTCCAGGAATAAACAATTTCTAAGTTTTAAACTGCACGGTGTTCTGAGTAGCTGATGAAATCTCGCAAAATCAGCTCCACCCACCTGGGATGAGAATCATCCCTTTGTCCTGCGTGTCCCTTCCGTTGGTCACTTAGAAGCTAATTGACTGTCCATTATCACAATGCTTGTGATCAAGTGGCCTTTATTTTACTTAATAATGTCCTCCAAATGCAAGAACAGTGATGCTGCAATTCAGATATGCCAAAGTGCTTCCTTTCAGTAAAAAGATGAAAGTTCTCGACTTAATAAAGAAAAAAAAAAATGCATACACCAAGGTGGCTAAGCTCTGCAGTAAGAACAAGTCTTCTCTCTGTGAAACTGTAAAGAAGAAAAAAGGAATTTGTGTGAGTTTTGCTGTCACATCTCGAACTACAAAAGTTACAACCACAGTGTGCTTAGTTAAGATGGAAAAGGCTTTACATTTGTACAATAAGAATTTGAGAGAGAAAGATGGAGGCCACATTCTCTTAACTTGTATTCACTATATTCTGATTGTCCTATTTTATTATTAGTTACTGTTACTCTCTCGTTGTGCAGTAAGTGGGACTAGAACATGTGAGGAGGACACGGAGCTTGCTTTCTTACCAAGATTTGGTGATTTTCTTGAGTAAATGCTCCTTGCATCGTTTCATGCCTTTTGTTAAGCTCAAGATTTCTGGAAAAGTTAAACCTGCCGATGTTCTCGGGGCTTTTCTGTGGGGGTGAACTCTTGGGGGTCTTTGCCATTCTGGAATCGCTTCCTGTGGTGACTGTTTCTTGCTCTGAAAGAAGCTTTCTGTCCCCTTCCCTCCCGGCTCGACCCTCCACCCCTCCCACCTCCCCGCCGGGCTCTCCACTAAGCATGACTGCCTATCCCTTGATGAGACGGGAGGACAGGCTCCTTTCTTTTCTCAGAGGCGACTCTACAAATCAACCTGTACCGGGACCCCGACTTCTTTATCCTCCTGGTATAATAAGAAAAGATTTAGGCTTCCCTGGTGGCGCAGTGGTTGAAAGTCCGCTTGCTGATGCAGGAGACGCGGGTTCGTGCCCCCCGTCCGCGAAAATCCCACATGCCGCGGATTAGCTGGGCCCGTGAGCCATGGCAGCAAGGGATTTATCCTCCTTTTGTTCCACACAAGTTCCTTCTCTTGTGCTTAACTCTTCTTCTGGCATTTTCCAGGTTTTATTTTTTTGGATATTACTTTTATCTCTGCATCAACTCTCTCTCATTCCTCAGTCTCGCCCTCTCTCTCCTTTTCCTTCTCATTTCCTGTTCTTCCCTCCCTCCCTCTCTACCAGATCATTCCAATCAGCACCAAACTTGGGTGAATCACCAGGAGGATGAAAGGACATTGTCATTTCTGGCCTGAGCAGCTCATTCTTTACCTCCATAGGAAGACATTTTTCCACTGCCCCCATCTGACAAACACACAACACATAAAATTCTGCTGCCTATAAAATGAGACTCAAAATTTTATCAGAGTACGGTCTTCAGAAGACCTCTCATTGCAGAGCTGTCCCTCACAACCTCACCTCCAGCTGGTCTCCCGTGTGATCTGAGCGTGGTGAGTTTGTCCCACGCACACGGAGCCCTATTTCTGTTTGAGGTTCCCTCTGCTCACCACATCTAAACTAGACACCTCAGAATTTCAAAATAATTTTGTCATGTCATTTCACCCATAATCAATTCTATAATATAAATGTGTGCATTTTCTCAATTATTTAATCCACCTTAGGAATGAATGCACACACCATAAGTATTTGTGTATAGTCTATGGACTCTTATTGAAATTAAGTTGAAGAACTTACAGAAAAGTATGGAGGAAAAGCAAGGTTTCAGTCAGATTTATCACTTATTTATTGGGTGATATGAGATGAATTACTTTGCCTCCCCAAACCTCAGTTTATTAATCTATAAAATTAGAATAATAACGATGCTTCCTGGTTAAGGCTCTTGTGAAGATTAAATGGGATAATAAACATATACTTCTTAAATGAAAGCCTGACGTTGTAACCAGTCAATAAATGTTAGCTTTTATTTTTCTGATCACTACTTTAAAATTAAAATGATCATAATAAAAAAGGAACATTGATGTTATCACCTTAAGAAACTATGTCAAGAGCACTCATCATCATATAACTATTTCTTATTAAGAGTAGAATGAAAATTCAAAATATAAGTGTGCAGACAGATGTTATACAAATGGTTCAAAAACTGAATAAATTTTCAATAAAATTGAAGCTGAATTTGTTTAACAGTTGAAGTTGAGCTCCTGGAGATATACAGCCTTACGCAGAATCCCGAGCTGTCCTAAAAACAACTTAATATTGCATGAAAATGAAGCTCCTTTTTCTTCCTTTCATTTTTCCTTGATTATTTAAAGTGGAGGGGGAACAAAATGTCCCTGGTGACTGTCACATGCAATAGACCAGATACACTTGATTTCAATCCTTCTCATGAGGATCATACTAAAAAACCTTCTTATTCCCATTTTACAGAAAAAGAAGCTGCAAGTTGGACCATTTAAGTAATTTACAAAAATCACACTGTAATTGAGAGGAATTAAAACCTACTGCTTTTGCCTAATTCTTCTGGTCTGTCCAGCTTTACCACATTGTCAGATATTATTAACAAATCATCAGTGGATTTTGTAAATAAAGTTGTTACAGTTGTTCTTACAATGTTTAAAAATATTTCTCACCATTTCTGTGATAAACTCAATTCTGAAATTATCGATATTTTAGTTAGCCTTTAGTTTTTCACAGCTAAGCTACATTTTGGTTCAAACAATTCAAAACTCACAAACTCCAAATTTTTTAATGGCCTTTGGTCATACCAGTTTATATTTATTCATAAGAGAAGTTCAACTCTAACTCACTCCAAAATGAATGTGCTGGATTGACAAATCCTCCTTTCACAACTTGATTCAGAGACTAGGTCCCATCCACCTTGGGGCTTGACCATCCTCCACAGATGGCTTCTGAGATAATATATTTGTCTGTGTGGAGTCAACAGAAGAGGGAAGTATTTACATGCCAGGCGTGACTGTGATGCACAACTCGTGTAGTGGGTAACACAGTTCAACAGTCACTTAGAAAAGTAAATTTGCCATGTGGTCACTTAACCAGTTTCAGACGCAGGATGTGACATCATTATTAAAATTCATATGATTTGAAAAAAAGGGCAAAAGAAAAATCTGTATTTCATTTAAGGTTTATGCTAATAAACCTCAAGTTTTGCTCTAACTTTTCAGGGATATAATCATAGTAAAGTTCTACTTAATTTTTATTTCTATTTCTCTTGTAATCATTTATTCTCCTATAGTCTGGTGACAAACTGAATGAGTTAAGTGGTATCATCTTATTTTCTTATTATCTTTACAGCAAAAACTTTGATTTAGGAGATAGATAATAATCTATCTATACCCACAAATAATCTCACTTTAAAGAGCCAGATAAATTTTAATTCTGAAGGTTTTCATTCAAATACGGGAAAAAGATACTATCAATCTCTTCAATAATTCCCCTTCTCTGATTGGCAGTAGGCAAGAATATATAGAAAATTACAATCCTGCTTACCCTTTTGAGAAAAGGCTATCATGACTTACCAAATGACTGTTTAAATTCTGTTGAATCCCAACAGGTAGAGTATGCTAGATTTACTCAGTGCCCATAACAGACATTTACAATTAAAGCTCATTCTTTTAATAAACTAAGAATATAATTCTTCTACTAGAACCGTCCCCAGAGGGATTTTCTTGCAATTTTCACATGAAATTCCAATAAAGTTCTTTAAATTACGGTGCTAACTTGAAGACTTTAAATACAACACTTAACACTTAGTTTGCATTTGAGTCTTGTAACAGGATATAAACTTCAGTGTCTAAGAGATTAGAATGTTTCCAACTTCCCTGAGATAAACATTAAAGAGTATGAACTAGCTTCACCACATCAAAAATGTTTACAATCTATAGCAAAAAAAGAAAACACTATAAATCCAAATGCGTGTGTTTGAATTTAAGTTAAAAGAACACACACACACACACACACACACACACACACACACACACACACACAGGATTTAGAAAGATTATTTTTAAAATCCTGATTAACCAATAGTCTGAACAGATTGTCAGGTAATGTCTATACATAAAAAATATTTTGTTTTGTTTTTTAAAAAAAGTTTGTATTGAGGATATAATCCAACTCAGTTCAATAATGCTAACTAGGGACTTCCCTGGTTATGCAGTGGTTAAGAATCTGCCTGCCAATGCAGGGGACACGGGTTCGAGCCCTGGTCCGGGAAGATCCCACATGCCGCGGAGCAACTAAACCCGTGCGCCACAACTACTGAGCCTGCGCTCTAGAGCCCACAAGCCACAACTACTGAGCCCTTGCACCACAACTACTGAAGCCCGCGTGCCTAAAGCCTGTGCTCCGCAACAAGAGAAGGCACCGCAGTGAGAAGCCCGCGTACCGCAGCGAAGAGTAGCCCCCGCTCGCCGCAACTAGAGAAAGCCCGCGCGCAGCAACGAAGACCCAACACAGCCAAAAATGCATAAATAAATAATAAAATTTATTTTTAAAAAAAGCTAACTAAGCTCGTCATGTACATAGTTTGATCTCAAGGGCTTTTTAAAATTCACACCAAATGCCGCATTCTTTACACAGAGACTTTAATTGAGTACACTTAAAATACACAGCTGACCCTTGAACAATGGGGGTTTAACCTGAGTGTAATTTATAGTCGGTCCTCCAAATCCTGGGTTCCTCCACATCTGGGGAGCCAACCAACCATGGACCCTGTCATACTTAGTATTTACTGCTGAATACTGGTTGCCTGTAAGTGGACTTGTGCAGTTCAAACCTACTGTTCGAGTGTCGACTGTATATATTTTTTCATTTTAAACCATATTGGTAATTCAACTCATAATATATTCAGATCTGACCAAAATGAGGGCAACCCTTATTGTTGTTGGGGGCGGGGATTTTCCAATCAGGACCTTGAGATGTTGTTGCCGTCTGGCCTATCTCTTATAAACTATTTTTATTTTTTATTGCTTCTGCAAAAGACTACATTTTTCTACTCTTTTCACTCTGCACAATGATCTCTATTCTTTTCAGGAGTTGTGATATTGGAAATTGTTATGGATACAAAAGGTCCCTCATGTTTTGGGACAGGTACCACTTTCGCTGATGTCCTTAGCAGTGAGTGGTGTTACCAAGGAAATGACCTAAAATTTCTCTTCCTAATAAAAAGTAGAAGAAACTCAGTTGTATTTGCTCAATTTTATTATTTAGGTTAAAATACGTCCCCTTTTTTTTAGTCAATTTCTACCAAGATTTGAATACACATATACAATATCAAAAGAATATGCATTTAAATTTCATTAACTGGTAAAACAGAACCAAGCAGCAAAGAAAGAAAAAACTCACCATTTTGCTCAATTTTTAACAAAGCAAAAATGAAACACACTATGGCTTAATTTCCAGTGATAAAGTACAACTACCCCAAACTACCATTGTTTCTTTGCTTCCACAATGTTTATTTTCTGTTTGAAAGATACAACCTTCTTTGCTGCAAATGTTTTTCAAGCTCTTGAAATTATACTTTCTCTTTCAAGGGTCAACACCAAACAACAAAATCGAAAGCATTTCATTTTTGTCCCTAAATACATTTTATGGGATTTTTTTTCTAATAAAAAGCCAAGGCTGATTTGATAATTATTTAGTTTTCTTCCCTTCATGAAAGTATCATGTAGTTAAGTATAGCAGAGTCAAACAATTACATCAAGTTTACAATAAATAAATATGAAATATTTAACCATTTATACAAACCTAAACATACTTTGGAATAAATCTATGCATCAAAAGAGAAATAATGCTGGATTGTGTTGGTGAGAATTTTTTCTAGTTTAAGTTAACTATAAGTCATACATTTTAGATCACTCTTCTAGCATCTTGAAAACTACCTCTAGATTAACATGGTCCAGAGAGGTGTCCATTGGGGCCATGAGGCAGAGAATTTTAAAACTCTCACTGTGTTTTTCTATTTTTCAGAACCACGTATTTGAGCAGACTTCTCTCGCTGCCCGTGTGACTGTGCTGTATGTAGGGTCTGAGGGCCCCACACCCAGAATCAGTTACAGACAGACAGACAGACAGCTCTGGTGATCCTTACTGTCTACATTCACATCCTAGGGCTTGAACCAGGCAGAACCTGCCCAGGGCTTGCTTCCAACCAGTGGAACCTGGTAAAAGGGATGAGACCCCACTCGAGATTATGTTACATTATATAATATTCTTGTTATCAAATAATATCTTGCTAATCATTCATTCTAGAGACATTTTTGCTGGCTTGATGAAATAAGCAACTCTGCTGGGGAAGCATGTATAACAAGAAACTGTAGGTACCTCTAGGAATGGAGAACAGCTTCTGGGAGTGGAGGACGGACTCTGGGATTTTTTATCCACATACCTGGCCACATCCTTACGATAGTTTCACGAGGTCCAAAAGTCTGGATGCTTTAAAGCCCTTGATACATTATGAAGTTATTTCCCATCAAGGCCAAGCCAATGTGAAATTCAGTAAATGTTAAACATCATTTTTAAAATCCTTTGCTAATTTGTTAAGAAAAGGTTGCAGCTTCTATTGCTGTGTGACCAGTCACCTCCCACTTAGGTAAAACAGCAGTCAACCCTTTGTGCTCACAGATTCCTTGGTCCAGGAGTTCAGGTGGCCCAGCTGCAGTCCTTTGGCCCCTCCTGGTGTGAACTGACCCCTCACAGTGGCACTCAGATGGCAGGAGGGCTGCGCTGGAGGCACGAGATGACTCAGTCACATGGCTAATGACTTCATGGGACCAACTGCGACCATCAGCCAGCACCTCCGTGTGGAGGCTGGCATGGCCTGGGGCTATCTCACGAGGAGTCGCACAGACCATGCCCACCTACCATCCCCGTGGCCTGAAGCAGAAACCAGCCCCCATTCAAGGGCATGGGAAGGTGATAGGGCCACGTCGTAGGAGAACGTGTGGCCTGGGGACACTGCTGCTGTGATTTTAGGAAATACATCCGCCACACAAAAGAATGGGAACATCCTACACATCTCAGAACAGCTTTTAAACTTCGTTTTCTTATTTATTTATTTATTTGTTTGTTTGTTTTATTTATTTTGGCTGTGTTGGGTCTTTGTTGCTGCATGCGGGCTTTCTCTGGTTGGGGTGAGCGGGGGCTACTCTTCATTGCAGTGCATGGGCTTCTCATTGCGGTGGCTTCTCTTGTTGTAGAGCATGGGCTCTTGGCGCATGGGCTCAGTAGTTGTGGCTCACAGGCTCAGTAGTTGTGGCGCACGGGCTTAGTTGCTCCGGGGCATGTGGGATCTTCCCGGACCAGGGCTCGAACCCGTGTCGCCTGCGTTGGCAGGCGGATTCTTAACCACTGCGCCACCAGGGAAGCCCTAAACTTCATTTTCTGATTAAGAAAATAAACAGTTTTGAAAGTTCTGGAAGTATCTCTGGAAAACATTGTTATTGCAAGTATTGGAAAATAGAGAAAGACCAATCTCTTTCGTGATGACATCCTTAGTACAAAATACATAATGATGAAACCTGAGCTAATACTCATCACCGTAAAGATGACATAAGATCTTGTGAGAAGAAACAATACAGAGAGAGAGAAGGACGTACTAAGGAATCAAATGCAAAACCACCAGGCTTCAGGGCTGAGCTCGTCTTACGCAGGCCTGGACACTGGCTTGAGCAAAGAATTCTTTGAACAAACGTCCAGGGAAGCAAGAGAAAGGCCTTATGCTGAAATGCTTGCCCTCCATCTGAGGACACCCTCCAGCCTCCCCGTGGAGAACGTAGTGAGATCTACACGTTGAATGACCTACAGCACATTTGGGAAAATCCGTGTCTTCCTAAAATGGTACCTCAGCCACAAATCTGCCCAGTGGCCTCTATAAGACGTGACATTTAATGGCCTCCTCCTTAAATATCTTACCCTCCCTCAGGCTTTCTAAAAATTTGATTTTTGCTTCAGCTTGGCCTGTGTTACAGATACAGCAGGAAGGCTTCAGGAATAATTAGGAGACTCTGCATACTTTATAAAGGAAGACGAAAACACGTAGAGCATGTGTTAAGGGCAACGATTCTTGGTGGGACTTTTCTAACAGACTCTGTGTAAAACCAAGACAGTGTTTTCGCACTGTTTGGTCACCTGTCTGTGATCTATGTATGTTTCTTCAAAAGGTTATTTCACATCTTGTGTCAGCTTCTCTAACCACAAAAGATCACAACAATCACCAAATAAGCTTATTCATGATAAGTTGCTAAATTATAGTCCAGGAAGTTCAACATGGATTAACAAGTTCACCACCTGTTGTTCGAGTCTGGATAACGGTTGAATTCTTCTGGATCTAGAACGTGGTCAACTCGGGGCTCGGGTTAGCCGGCAGGGTGACCTCTGACACCACCTTCCTTCAAGCCTCAGGTGGGTAATTTAAAATTACAATCATTAGAAATAACTAGGTCATTGAGACGAAATCAAATAAAAACAGAGGAGGCAATTTAACTCTTGAGTAAGTGTGTGTGTCTTGAAGGTCCATGGGCGGTGAGACCCCTCACTGTTGTGTGAAGCTGGGAGATCCCTTGGCCTCCCCACGCCTCATCCACGTGGGTGAACAGACTGGAGGGAAGGACAGGAGTTAGCTGTCTGGGCCTGAGGCCTGAGTCCTGAGCAAGAGTCCTGACTCGGCCACACACAAGCTCACGGCCCTGAGTACATTTTCTGAACGCTTGGTTCCCCGTTGCCTGATCTGAGAGATGAATTCATAGTAGCTTCATAAAAGTTGCTAAATGAGGTGAAATCAGTTCATACAGTCGTCTCGTGTTGTGGGAGGATTTGTTCCAGGGCCCCTGAGACTCTGAAACCTGCGGATGCTCGAGTCCCTTTTATAACTTGACAGCCCACCTCCTGAGGTCCCTGCAGCCGCGGATCTCAGGTGCTGGGAGCAGACGGTGTATTTTCCTCACCTATAAAGTGTAAAATACTTACTTCATGAAGGTGTGGTGGGAAGAAGTGTGTCATGAAATACAAACCCTTAAAACAACAGTATGTGGTATTAGCGGCTTGTATGTTAGATGTGACCATTCTCAGAGTCTTGCCAAATTCATGACATTCGATAGCTCCTCAGTGGATGGAGCATCTGTGAAAGTAGCAGGTCAGAGGAACAAGCCCTGAGCTCTTTGTCAGGGCACCTCCACTGCCCTGCTCCCCAGACACACGGCTGGGGTACGCAGCTGTGGGGACGAGAGTTCTCTCCGTAGGTAGTCGTTGCAAGGAGAGTTCACATCCCGAGGCACCCGGGCCGCCTGGGGAAGGAAGGGGTGTTAGGAGGGCTTGGGGGAAGGAAGGGGTGTTAGGAGGGCTTGTTACGGGGGCTGGACTTGGCGTCCGATGACTGCAGGGCAGATTCCAGACGGGCCGTGAGTCGGGCATTTCTATGGGGATGCGGATGCACTTTTATCTGGGAGGCGGGGCCGGGCAGGGGCAGCGCCTGGAGAGGAAGCCGCAGCTTGTGGGGTGGCCTCTCATTTCCACCTGCTCGCCCAGGCCCTCGGCGCGCGTCTCTGTTTGCCTTCCCCCTGGACAGTCAAAGAGGATCCTTGTCCCATGTGCTGTCCTGTGAAATCACCTGTGTCCGCGACAGAGCTCCGTGGTGGCAGCTGCCAGCTTTCAGCTCATCCCCGGCACGACAGCTGCCCTCGTTTTTACTGCAATCTGTTGCCAATAGAAGCATAAAAATAGTTAATATCTGGCACCACAAACTTAAGGAGAGCACAGTTCTCTCCCTAAGCGCTCTCTCCTCACTGCAATTCTACATATCACTACGGATGGATGACTGGTCCAACCCTCCCGATCCCAGAACCCACTTACACGCCCTTAAATATATTACATATGCACTGCAGAACCGGGACGCAGCTTATCCCTGGCCCCAGGCCCAGGCCCCGGAGACACACCCCTGCTGATGGATGCCCTACTGACCCCGAGCCCTTGCTCACTCCCTTCTCTTCGTGTGGAGAACAACTACTCTCAGAAACATTCTTTTGTTTGGCAGATTTTCAAGTTAATTCCATCCTAGGCCATTACTCTAAGTAGCTTAACTTTAATTCCCTGGACCTACTATACGTTGGTTCATGTATGTGACAAATATGGGGCGACTCACCAGCTTGGGATGAATAATAGGGCTGCATTTCATTTAATATTCTGATTTATTTCTCCTTTCCCAGAGCCTGTCTGTGACATTATAAAAATATTAGACATACGCACACTACTGTATACAAAATATTGATAGCTAACCAACAAGGACTTACTGTATAGCTCAGGGAAATATACTCAATATTTTGTAATAACCTATAAGGGAAGAGAATCTGAAGCAGAATATATAAATACATAGTATATGTATATGTATAACTCAATCACTGTGCTATACACCTGAAACTAACACAATCCTGTAAATCAACTATTCTTCAATAAAAAAAAAGAGAATAAAGTAAAAGATAAACTTCAATAATTAAAAAAATATATATTAGAAAACCACTCAAGCCCAGGGTTAGTCCAGGTGCCCTGTACCTTGTCCTTGGAGCCAGAATTCAGGCCACACCCACCCACCCTGGAGGCTAAAAAGTGCCACATCGGGCCTGGCCCTAAGCCTCCGGAACATCCAGTTTTCCCAGAAACACTGGAGGCGGGTTTGGGGCAAATGAACCCTGGACAATCCCCGTGGATCCCTCACAGTTCTAGATGCTATCGGGCAGAGCTGACCTGATTTATCATAACACTGCTCTGCTAGGATTCAGCTCTTTCTCTCTCATAAACAGCCCCCAACACACAGACATAGCTGCTTCCGCCCCGACATCCGTCAGGGGCTCCTGGGGCAGCGACACAGAGCACCCTGGAGCGAAAGGAGAGGAAAACAATTGCAGTGAGTTTCTCTTTAAGGTGAAGTGTCGCTCCAGTGCCCGGTGACCTCGGTCAGGCTGCACGAAGCCATGGATTCCTTCAAACACGGTTGGACTCGGCAGCTGGAATCAGTCAAAGCCTCGATTCCATTTCTCACTCGAGGGAGTCTCAGCTCCTGTGAGAACGTTCTCACCACTTTCCACAAACATTCAGAGCCAGAGTTTTGGAGAAAGGTGGCCTTTGCCGATATCAGCAAGTGTTTTGTTGCCCTAGGAACAGCTTGCTAACTTTTAAAAGAAAACACTTTATTCTAAAAATGTACTTACAATTCAACCTTTCAGGCTCCCTGCCACACGGATCCTACTGATTCCTCTCTCACTGACCATTCTGTTATTTGATTTTGTAGCTGTTGTCAAATTGGTGGTTCGGGTGTTTGTACGGGGCGTGTTAGGACAGTGGCCCCTCATAAGATAACATGACATCCGGTCCAGAGTTTGTCAAAGATGTTTAGTCGGTTTGTTCCACACTGATTTCTAACTGAATGCTGTTGATGGAGTTTGAAGCACCTCAAGCGATCATTTTAGATTGTAAAGAAATTCATTATGTGAATTCAATGAGTTCCTTCTTAACTGACATACAGTTCAACTCTTGGACTTTGATAAAGTTATTTTATAGGCCTTTGAATTAAATTAACTAGAGAATTGATTAGTCATAAAATAGGAAAGAGCACGTTTGTAGTCAAAGGAAAACCTTTTCTTCAATAAAATCACTTTCATCAATGGTCCAAGTAATGGGAACACCCAGGCTATAATGCTCTATCGATACAATAAATCTCTTCTTAATAAACTGAGGAATTTTTAAAGTTAAAAAATTGGGTTAGAAATGCATCTTTCCCTTTAACAGTATTTTAGCAAATACCCTCTGAAACATTTTATCTCCTGGCTAAACTCAAAACAAGGAGATTATTAGAAGATGTTGGATTTTCACCCACATTGGCGTACATTTGCAGTATAGTCAACTGTAAAAATGCAGTGCACTGCTAATGTCATAACATGAATTTGATTATTTTACTTTTTGTTCTCTCTCATAAGGATGGATGTAGTAACCCCTTTTAAAAAGTGGGCAGTCATGTAGGACGCTCTAGAACGAACGCTAAGGCAGGTGTTGGACAGGAATTTATCAAGTTAACCTCCAAGAATGTCATCCACAGGCTTTCCGGTCTCCTTCCAGGCTTTTCCTGCTTCTTTACATTAATTTAATTTATATAAGTTGGTTCTCTCTAGGTGGCAATTTGTAACCCATTTTTGGTTAAATTCCTACAGGAATTTACACACCATAATCTGGCTTTAGGATACATTGTTAATGGAAAAAAACTGAAAGCTCACCCTGGATCTCCTAAGTTCTGCATCCTGAAGACAAGTTTTACGCTCTGGACTCCTCCAGCGAACGCGGCCATGTGCGAGGTGTCCAGACGTTCTGCAAACCTGGAAACCTTAGCAAACATCCTAGGAACCCTAAAATGTGGGTTAACAGCAGCCTCTGGAGCTGGGTAGATTCTAGTGTTTCTGGAACAAGTCTGTCCAGGTCTGGGCTTGGGGGGCAAGTTCTGTGTCCTGCTGGAGACATGAGGCTGCAGGTGACGGTGTGCTGGCCCCCGACTAGGAAAATCCCGGCTCAACTGCTTTCACATGATTCTAACAAAGACGAGTCTCCCCAGAGCAGAGACGTCTGCAGTCTCCGTAGTAAGCACCTGAGATGCTGTGAAATCTGTACAACGGATGGAATAACATTTATTCCTATTCAGGAAAGTGTTCCCGTTCCAGGATCAGGCCTCACGCCATTCGCTGGGATCTTTCACTTCCTGGGCCCCATTCTATTCTCAGGTACGCAGATGTTGGTTCCCAGTTCTGTAGATAATCAGAGTTTACATTCTTTTTTCCTTTTTTCCCCTCTTTTCCCTGAGAGAAGCCTATGCTTAGCTTCCTCTCTCCATTGTCTTGTAACTCAGAGAGTAATTACGGGCAAAAAGAAGAGAAATACAGCCAGTGACCTAAATTCTAAAAATACTCCCACCACTAAAACTCTGCCATTTTAGCCAATTTATTGAAATTCTCTGGGCTTTGACTGACACCGTGGTAATAAAAAACAATTCTACAACCTGATGCATTAAACACTGCCCTTGGAGCTTTCATTTCTACTTTAATTTCCGTAGTAATCCCACTTTAAAAGGACACTGACCCTTGGTTTGTGATTTACCAAGTGCGGTGCCATCAAATGTTGGTAAAGCCAGAATAATTTATACCCTCTCAGAATAATATTTATTTGAAAGACACAATGCAATAGTATGATGCAAGAGTGATAAATAATGTCTAAAACAGGAATGTCTGACCACCAATAACTTTTCAGGCTCCCTGTCATTCCTGATTTTCAGTGCCATGGGCGAGAGCATCCATGAAAATGTAGCACCGACACCACCTTGTTAATAATTAGGTTAAAATGTTAGTGGACTAGAGATTCCAATTACAGAACAGTTGTTGACTCCAGGGAGAATCTCACCATTTAAGTAACGATTTGAGTTGGAGATGTTCTCATGACAGGGTTAGAACTTGTACATTAGAAAAACATCCATTTCTGAGTCAGTCATTCTCTGAATCCACACCCAGCTCAGGACCATCTCTCCTGAGGAGTCTGCTATGTACCTGCAGCATAGCACATAACCTCTTCGCATCCTAACAGAAAACCCCCTCCACCCCTGCCTTCTAGAAGAATCCCAAAATGAACTTGCCTACAGAGACTGAGGTACAAAAGAAAGTAATTGCTGTCTGTGGGAAATTTTGACTGTGTTTCTAGATTAACTTTTTTAAAATAAATGACTAATACACGTAATGGGGGCATCGTTGTATGTTTTCCTTTTCCATTGATGGCAAAAGTGTAAATGATCGTGCTTTCAGCTTTTCCAGCTGTTCACGCAGCAGGGAGCTGGTAAGTTCTGATGTTTTTGGAGGGCCCACAGTAGGCGTACAATTCAGTTTACTAAGACTTGCAGCTGCCAAAGAAAGAGGTGCCAGTCACCTCTTGGTTCTTCATTCAGTTTCACTTCATCCTTATTCAATAACAAATACAGGAGACAATCAAGGACTTGAAGAGTGTAGCCGTCAGAATGCTGCCAAAAGTCACCAAGGGGTAGAGACTTAAACGGCCCTGATTGTTATCCTGTTATAACAGCCCATTCAAATTTAATACAACCACTTGTTCAAGAATTCTATCTCAGTGGTGCTAAAATTAACTAATTAATCATGTTTCTGTTTATATTCAGTTCCTCTGGGGATGCACAGAATTGAATTTCTTTCAATAAGATTTCATTTCAAGTCACTGTTTCCCCACTGGAAATCTCTATGAGAAATCTGTACAGGAATAGACCTCATAGAGTCCCTGAGAAGGACATTTTTTTAACTGTGCTGAGACCAAGTAAATGGTGTCTTCCATCTCGCAGTAATGTCACCTGCACTCTAACCTCAGGCTTTTTTCTGACTTTTCTTCCATGAGAACTCCTTCTCTGACAGCAGTATTAAGAAGCCTGCTCGCTCAGAGGCCCTTTCAATTTCTTCCGATTACTGGTTTTGGTGGTTGTAAATTATCACCGTCAATGTTTTGCAAGAAAGAAAAACAAGAAAACACCAAAAACCAGCCCATGCACTTCTGAACATACATTATGCGATGAAATTTACATTTAGATTTTCAAAAGACAGTAATAGCAATCTTCATTTTTATTTAAACTCATGTATATATGAGTACATTATACTTACATATGCATGAATACCCACATATAAAACTCAAAATGTTCATTTAAAACAAAACAGTACATGCTTTAGAAATATGTCTCTAGCATTAAAAGCTTTAGGAAAATGGATATGCTTTTAAAGCAACAGTGTTACTCCAAGCTACAGGTTTAAAAATAAAACAGAGTCACCTAAGCTAGCAAATGTCTTTTGTAGAGACCTTCCTATTTAAATATTTACAGA
Source organism: Lipotes vexillifer (assembly GCF_000442215.2). NCBI lineage: Eukaryota > Metazoa > Chordata > Mammalia > Artiodactyla > Lipotidae > Lipotes > Lipotes vexillifer. Next base: position 1,173,304 of record NW_006790942.1, on the reverse strand, counting down.
AGCAACAGTAATTAATACATGTGATTTGCTTTTTTTTCACATGCACATTATCAGAAAGCACCTGCAGAGGAAAAATAGAGTACATTCTATTTAGAGGGAGAATGTTACATTTTCTCTGTTGTACACAGTGATATTTCTATTATGACCTTGATAATATACTTTTTTGGAATGATAATAGAAATTTCAATCTGGATTGCAAGTAGTGAACCTATTCAATAACCTTACAGGTATGAAGGGCCAATTAAGTATTTTATCACACACAGGTTATCTTGTCTTGAGACGTGTCCCGAAGGTTTATCCTCAAAAGGAAAAGCAATTAGATGGGTTATGAAAACAAAAAGATATTTAGTAAACTCAAGAATCTATATGATCTTACAAAAGCCCTATAGGGGTATCTTAGCGAGTATTGAAACAGAATCAAATGTGCAACAACAGTGCTATTCCGTTTTGGAGATATCCAAAAGAGATTATGGAAGCAGGAAGCAATCCAGACAGCTCGGAACTGCATCATTTTGTGCAGACCCTTCCTCTTCCCATGTGAACAAAGCACAGACTAGCCAGCTCAGGAGTTACCTTGAAAAAGACCTCAAGGTGCAGCAGAAAATAGTAAGATGGCCAGCTGTCCTGAAGGGAAATTCATGAGTATTGTAATGATGGATGTGCGTCATATACATATGGCAGGTGCCATACAAGAGGGGCAGACAAATGCCATAAAGGAATCTCATTATCTGAAAAGCATCCATTAACTAATTCGTAGAAAGCCGCAAACAGCATCCGTGAGACATGACCCCAAAGGTGGAGATTTCACAGACGGACCCTCTTTTGTTCATCTTCTAAAACTCAGTTTGTAATCAGCTCCACACAGAGGAAGTTCCCGACCCCCTCACCCCAGGGTGGGTGCAGCGCCTCACCTCCGTCCCCATAATAATGTGATCTGGACTCATGCTCGAGCGTCCACTTTTTCAAGTAATTTTTCATGGCACTGTGTGCTTTTAGACAGATGCTGTCTTATTTGTGTGGGCGCCATATTAAACATGGTTCGCTGAAGCTCAATTAACCTTGTACTAATAAAATGATGGAGAAGGGGTAAAGGATGGATGGAGGTATTCTAAAAAATAGAATGTCAGAGAATAAGAATGTGGATGAAAATATTAAGCCCCTAAAAGAAATTAAAGGTGGAAAACATGTAATAAAGCGGAAGGTTGACCAAATCACAAATCCGTTTATTCAACTGAACACTTATGGACCACAGACTAAGCGCGGGCAGGAACAGCAGCACAAGCAAGGTCTGTCTCACTAAACACGTTACAGTGTAAACGCCGGGGGCGGGGGGGCGGGATTCCCTTCCCTGGTGGCGCAGTGGTTGAGAGTCCGCCTGCCAATGCAGGGGACGCGGGTTCGCGCCCCGGTCTGGGAGGATCCCACATGCCGCGGAGCGGCTGGGCCCGTTGAGCCATGGCCGCTGAGCCTGCGCGTCCGGAGCCTGTGCTCTGCAACGGGAGAGGCCACAACAGTGAGAGGCCCGCGTACCGCAAAAAAACAAAACAAAACAGTGTAGAAGCCGGGTCGGAGCATCAACCACATTTCCACTCTCTGGCAAAAGCACACAGTAGATGCAAAATAAGTGTTTGATTGACTCAGGAAAATAATAACTGTGAAGTTAACATTTCAACAAGCCAGTAGATCCCATTATAATTAGAGTTAACGTCCTACCCAATAGCCTTCTCTATTTGTGTTAACCTTTCTCTGGCCCCCAAGAGTGGAACTAATTCCAGTGACACTTAAACAAGGGAACGTCATCCATTTAAATAAACATTCTGTTTTAAACATCTATTTTCCAGATTAGAAGAGGAACTTATGCCAGAAAACATCATCCACCCTTTGAATTTCCTATTCCCATATCTTCCTATATTTAGATTTTGTGGTTTTATATTTCACATTAAACTTGTAGCTGCAGATTACTTGCTTATTCCTTCAAACTCACAGACACTGATTTTTTAAATTAATTTTTATTGGAGTATAATTGCTTTACAATGTTGTGTTAGTTTCTGCTGTACAGAAAAGTGAGTCAGCTATACGTATACATACATCCCCTCTTTTTTGGATTTCCTTCCCATTTAGGTCACCACAGAGCATTGAGTAGGGTTCCCTGTGTTACACGGTAGGTTCTCATTTAGTTATCTATTTTATACATAGTAGTGTATATATGTCATAGACATTGGTGTTTTAAATATGTAAGTAAGAATACTTATTTAGAAAGGAAATCATGAACTCAAACCAGAAGACCTAACTTTGACTAGGTTCTATCGTCTAGCTGTTTGAAACCCTACCATGATTTTTATCAACTTTACAAGGTGTAGGTTCCTTTTTTTCAACATCCACTTGTCCTCAATTTTCCCAGCCACGATAACAATTATAAACATATGAACAGAAGAATAGTACAAGTAATTTAGCCAAATGCTACAAGTGATTTTTGTAGCCAGATAGTTACAGGAACAGTGTGTGTGCTTTTCCAGAATAAATGCAGTTCCTCAGCACTCCTTTGCTTCGTGTGTGCTTTTAGCTGCCATGTCTAATCCACTGAATAAATTCACATTATTGTGCTTCTGTGGGTTTTCATGAATTAAACTGGCACTTTCTATTATAACCTTCTATTTTTAGGGTTTTATAGTAATTTCACTGGAAAATGTCATTTGATACAGAACTCTACAAAATTGAAGCTAGAGGACATCTAGCTTAAATTAAAAAAGAATGAAAGCCATTCTGGCAGCTTTAATTTATACAAGTTCAAAGATGTAATAGAAAATGTGCTGGATCTATGCCTCTGTTCCAGAATGCTGCCTGTTACAGTGGAAGCAGTCTGTAGACCATCAAAGCGCCATGGAAGCATATGACTAACCGGACCCAGGTCCTTCATCAGACCCGGGTGAGGCTCCAGTCTTACACGCTTATTTGGAGTAAAAGTTGTCCAAAGATAGTCTCTTTGATAGTGCACTTAGCACTCATTCTTTTGACTAAAAATGTCTTTTCGACAAAGCAGACTAATCCTGATGTCTGGAACATCCCTGATACAAAGGTCTGAGAATCTTTTGTCCATGTAATTAACATCCGCTTTCATCTTCTTCCTCAAGACCTAGATATTCCCACCGAGGTTGAAGAGAAGAAAATTTAGCTTAGAAGGTCAGCCAGCACCAGAACCACCATCACGGTCACCAGCGTGGAATGAGTAGCAGGTCCGGCCTCCCGACCCTCAGGATGGTCATGCCTCCCACATCTGTAGAAAGTCCCAGAGCCTGTCTACGCACTGCCAGCACAAAGCACACGCGTGCGGACGCCACCAAGCCCGCGCCTCAGCCCCGTCATCCGGCCATTCCCACATCAGGCGTGCCCTCCTCCCAAACCAGTGTCTCCACACAAACAGCTCTGCCTACAACGCAGAACGGAGAATATGAGCAAAAATATGAAGGCATTTGCCGAAATGTTTACGACGAAGCGGGAAACAATAGATCCAGAAAAAACGAAGGAGATAGGAAAGGACTGAAAAGGCAACGAATCATAACGAAAAAGCATGTATGGCGACCATATAAATAACACTGTTAGAACATGATCAAAATAACTTTTCTATGTGAAATTAAGTATAAAATTTAAAAACTGACAAGAGAAAGAATAATATAGATCACATATAACACATATGTCACATATACCTATACAGGTACATATACAGTAAAGGATACGTATACATACATGTATAGTAAATGTTGACAAATATTTAGTCTACGAAGGTCTTCTTTATTCTATGGGCCTTTTTGAATTGAATTGATTGGACCAAATATTGATGATGCCTGAAGGAGGAAGGTGTGCATGTGAATCACACAGTGCGAAACAAGCAGGCAGTGAGGACGCCTACCTGGCAGCTCCGATGAAAGCACAGGTGTGCGGGGAAAGGCCTGCATGGATTAATGCCTTTGTACTGGATAAATCTTGGAAATTGGGAAATAGACCTACTCTTAATTTTCACTGAGAGACATTTTTTCTTTAACTTTCACCATGTTATTTCAGAAGGATGGTCCTTAGCCTGAAATGACCTTAAGACATATAGGTGCTAATACGTATCTTTGAAAAGATAGTGTTTTATACAAACACCTTCTTTCTCTGTCGGAACGTGTATACTCAGGCTCAGCGGAGGGAGCCGTGTCTCTCCAGGCACCGTCACTTTTGGCTCTACTTAGCGTCTTCCTGTTTCGCTCTCTCCTTTCTTCCTGTGCCCTGATGGGTGCTGCTCTGTGCCCTTGGAGAGGAGTGGGGAGAAGCTCTGGTGCTCGAAACCTGTTGAGAACCTCACCCCCCCCGTCCCGGCCTCTCTCTTTGTGGGGCGGGTTGGAGGGGGGCAGTACATTTAGCCCAGGAGCTCCCAGGAGGACGCATGACTATAAAGGAAGCGCTGGGCTGGGGGTCAGGGGTGAGGGCCAGTATCTGACCCCCAGACTGAGCTGTGTGACCTTGCGTGAATCACTCATTGTACAGACTTTACTGTCTTCGTGGTGAAGTTGAGATGCTAGTGAATAACTGGCTTAGTGATCTTACAGAGTTGCTGGGAGAACCAAATGAAAAAAGGAAATATAAGGCAGTCTATCAAAAAGAATATTATATGATCCAAATTTCACTATAAGTATACAATCTCTGTACAACACACAGTCAGGGAAGCTCAGTCTCAAAGTTATACTCAATCCAGCACAAAAGCCCTCAGAGAAGAAACAGGCTGGAGAGAACAGACCTCGCATCAGGTAACAGCCAAGAGGAATTCCTAGGTTCTACCCCCAACCACTCCACTTTCTTACATCCCCACAGTGACTACAGCAGCTTAGGACATGCAGGTTTTACACCAAGCCCTTTGGGCACAAACCGTGGGCTTCAAAGTGCAAAATTAGAAAGCAAGCTACTCTGATCATCAACCTACATTATCTTTCCCAATTTATAAGAGAGTGAAAAACACCCGTGGTTTCTGAAATGGATAAACAACATGGGGTGAATACGTACAAGGGAATAATATGCATCCGTGGAAAGGAAAGACATTGTGACATATCCTACACGTGCAGACCTTGAAAATATCATGCTAAGGGAAACAAGCTAGAGACCGAAGGGCCAATGTTGTGTTATTGCACTTAAATGGAACACCTAGAAGAGGTAAGTTCACAGAGAGAGAAAGTAGAATAGAGTTTCTGGAGGCTGGGGGAGGGGGAACAGGTGTTATTGTCTAGTGGGCACAGAGTTATGTTGTGGATCCTGAAGTTTTGGGTATAGATAGTAGTAATGGTTACAGAACATCGTGAATGCATTTAAGGCCACTGAATCGTACAGTTTCAAGCAGTTAAAATGATAAATATTATATTTTGCCTATATTACCACGATAAAAACCCTATTAGCAGCTTCAGCTTCATCGTTCATCTAACATAATGCCTGTTTCCTGTTTATAAATGAACCGTGGTCACCTCCTCCCCAAAGCACCAAAGGTCTCTGTGCCCTTTCTTGGGTGGTGTTTATTACTTTTCTAGTTAATTCCATATTAATATCCTGTCACTTAAGAACTAAATTTTACATGAATCACTACCTACAGACCTTGTATAAAATAATGGCAAAAAGAGAAAAGGAATAAAAGGAGTTGACATTAGTAAATCTGGACCTGACATACCAAGAAGACCCATGGACGGCTAATGCCTCTTTGCTTCCCATGGCCACACGATGTTTCTAACCCTTCCTTTCTCCCCCCTCGAATACTTGTGTCCTTTGCCCTCAGCCAGGAAGTAAGCCAGCATCACTTTTTCACAAGTGGGCTACTAAGCCCTCATTTCTTAAAAAAGATTTTTTGATGTGGACAATTTTTAAAGTCTTTATTGAATTTGTTACAATATTGCTTCTGTTTTATGTTTTGGTTTTTTGACCACAAGGTATGGGATCTTAGTTCCCCGACCAGGGATCAAACCCTCACCCCCTGCATTGGAAGGTGAAGTCTTAACCACTGGACCACCAGGGAAGTCCCTAAGCCCTCATTTTTAAGGGGTCTGACTTTCCTTAACAGGGTTGCTCTCATTTTCCATTACCTTTTACTACCAAAGAGTCAGCGTTCAGGGGAAGCCCAGAGGATTCCTCCATAACTGCATTCTGTACCTACGATCGTATCTTCCTTGATGTTACAAATCCAGCACTCAGATAGCAGAGGAATTCACTTTTTTATTTGTTGGTCAGGTATTAGAATTCCTTTTCAATGAAAGCATGACAGTTTTCCCTGAAGGAAGCATTCTGTTCTTAGATGTTAAAATCTCTAAACAAATAGAACCCAAGTTCAAAGATATACGAAGAAAAATGTTTGGTTGGAGGTCATTCAGTATAATAGTGGTTGGTGCCATGTCACCTCCAGCTTTCTGATCCAGAACTGTGGTCCTCTGACCATAAGAGAAACCACAGGATATTTTAGAGAAACATGTGGGATGGAACCCTCATCTCAGAAGGCACCACCTCCCAGCTGGTACAAAAACTGAGTCCTGAATATCCCACTCCATCTCTCTCCAAGGCCCCCGTACGTAAAACAACCTTGTACGTGATGGCTCTGGACCCACAGCCTCACTCCTTCTGTAACGTATCCCCAGGACAGAGGTGAGGATGTGGGCACCCCGTGGAGACGAACAGGCATCCGGGACCTCTGTGGACACACCCAGGAAGGCAAATCCATGCCCAGAAAGCATGCGTCTCAGTGCAGGAAGACTCCTGCACTCTTCAGGACGTAAAGGGCTCCGTTTAATAGTAGTGATGCCCATTGATGGGCACCTCTTACCATTCCACTCGGCAGGAAAGAGGCTCAGTTGTTCTGGTAGAATGATTAAGTCGAACTTTTCTTTTTTAAAGTTTCTTGATTTGGAGATAAATTACATTTTTAACTTTCAGGCTGGGGTCTCAGCATTGGTCTCATCTCTTGGCAATTTGCACAATAGCAGTTGCATCAGCCAGATCGTCCTGGGGTCCAGGAAATCAGTGATGTTGAGACTTGATGTAACCTGCGGCCAGGGTACCATGGGCGTGGGTTCATGGTCATATCTTAAAACAAACAAACAAACAAAACCACTTTAGAGTTACGTCCAGATTTTTACATTTTATTTCGATTCCAGGGGCCTGTTGTCTTCTTAAAATCTTATCTTCACTAGCAGATTCATCCTGGAAAAACCATCGCAATATTCTGAGTTAACTTTTTCACTGTGTGTCATGACCTGATGAATAACTCCCATTATTCAATAGTCTGTAAATCCTCACTACCTTCCCCCATTTCTATTGGGTCACCACCTCAGATTTCCCTCGTTCAAGGAACTGGCTATTAGCCACGTTTGGTAGCAAGTACTTTATAAATCAAAGTTTTGTGCTAGAAACGAAATTCATTCTGGGTATTTTAAGCAGAACATAATGTAACACATTTGTTCTTGCAAATTCCTGAGAAGAAACATAAGACCAGGCTCCAGGCTGGGCAAGAAAGTCTCCCCAGCCTGACCCATCAGGAGAGTTACTTCCTGTGACACTGTGGTGAAGCCTAGGGCTCCGAAGACCACAGCTGGCGCAGCCGAGGTCCAGAGCAAAGACCAAACTGACCCCCAAGGACGAGACGACAGAGTCAGGGAGCCTCCCCGGCTGCAAACACAAGTTCCTCCAGTGCTGGTGAAACTGGCCACCAGCAGCGGAAATCTGAGTGTGGCCCCTTCGCCCGTGATATTCAGCAGTGACACCTGTGACCCTCCCCGCAGCTGCCAGGGAGAAGCAAGAGCTCCTCTTCATCCTCCCGCCTCGGCCCCTGCTGAGTGCATCCAACTGTCGAGACCTGGTTTTCACTGGGAGCTTGCGCTGCAGAAAAATATGGAGAGTGTCTGTGTTTGCTTTCCATGTCCCTCCGCAGACGAACACCTTGGAGAAGACGTGAGGTGGATGAGAACGCAGAGAGATCGTCTTCACCACACGCTCCGGGCTGTAAACAAGGGTCCTTGTCTGTCACCCATGCTCGTGTATGTGGACATCACAGCGGCAGTGTCCGCAAATGTAGCAAAACGCTCGTTATCTAGAGGACACTCAATAAATATTTCTTTCATTGAATTGATAGATTGGGTGAAAAGAATTACAACTGGGGGAATATATATATTCTTAAAAAGAATGTTTTCATAACAGGAAAGAGGAAATGTGGTGAGGAAAGTTTAAACCAAGCCATATGTAGCGCAGATGAAGAAATCAGGAATGTTTTGCCAAGAGGAGATTTCATTCAGTGAAATGATGACATAATAGCTTTTATATGCATGAATAATTTCCATGTGGAAAAGAGACTATATATATTTAGGAGGTGTAAACAGAAGTTGAAGCATGAGATGAATAGTCATTTTAAGAAGCAGAATTTCAGCTCAATTTGAAAAACAAATTTCAAACTTTGGAAAATTCAGGAAACACTGCCTTGTGTTGTAAAGTGTTCCCTCTCTTGGATGACGTGCTGACAACCAGGACAGATGCCTCTTTGTTCTATTGTTCTTAGGAGACAGAATCACAATGAAACTTTCCAAAAATATTCCATCAAAATCATTTCCTTGGGGCTTCCCTGGTGGCACAGTGGTTGAGAGTCCGCCTGCCGATGCAGGGGATGCGGGTTCGTGCCCCGGTCCGGGAAGATCCCACATGCCGCGGAGCGGCTGGGCCCGTGAGCCGTGGCCGCTGGGCCAGTGCGTCCGGACCCTGTGCTCCGCAGCGGGAAATGGCCATGATCAGAATGATACATGGAAAGATGTGAGAAATTTCACTCCACCATTCATTTTAATCTTGACAGTAACAGAATGACTGCTATCTCAATCTGTCATTTTACGAATATTTTCCAAAAGTTAAGTGTATTCATAGAAGCTCAACTCAACAATGCTAAGTGCAATGGTGACAGTGTACACTTTAGAGAAATACTTTCAAGTAGAAAATGATTTTTCATTAAGTTTTCCCAACTAACATTAAAGAAGGTACACTCACTTCAAGGAGGGAGATAGGAAAGCAAGAGGAAGTTTGGGGAAATCCTGTATTTCAGAGCTTAATACACTGAAACAGTAAATGAGTAAGGAATCAAGTTTAAAGTTAGTGCATTTACGAATAATGCAAATTGAAAAGAAATACTTTTTGCAAACAAATATCTGACCTGAAACATTCAATGCCACGGAACTGCAGGATGTTATACCTTCCTTTCCCTTTAAACATCACATAGGATGTGTGCAATATTAGTTGTCTTCAGGAGAATTTTTTTTAGGTTGGATATACATTTAAAATATTTGCTGTAAGGACTGAACTAAAATTAAGTATTATTAGCTATAATAATAATATATAATAATACTTAGTTTTAGTTCACCTTCAAATATTTTACCCACAAAATTTCACTTTATCCCCAGAAGAAATGGTATCTCCCTTACACAATCCACACATTCCTTCCTTAGAAAATCGCATTGGCACTGAGGAAAAAAAAAAAAAAAAAAAATCATTTCCTTGGAATGCTCCTAAGAATTGTTTAGGATTAAAAAAAGCTTCAAGGTCAAATAAGTTTATGAAACCCTGGGGCACCGTCCATCCTCAGTGCAGACTTCTCAGAGGTCTGAGCTTGCTCATGAGAACCATGAATATCCAGAGGACGGGCACTTGAGACCCGCCTCACCTGTTGGTCCATGTTTGGTTTCACAGCAGAGCATCCCACAGAGGAAATTCTCTACGTGCCCCAGGAGAGGCTTCCGTGGATGCTTCCGGGGACGCTTACGAGAGATGCTTCCGTGGACGGAGAGGCAAGGTCGGACAGTCAGTACCTTGTTTGGCTTTGTTTCCCCACCTCTTACTACGATGCCTGTACTGTGGTGTAGACACGTGTCAGATGGACCAGGTGGGAAATTACAGACAGGAAGGAAAAGGAGGAGGAGGGAACGAGGGAGGGAGGGAGGAAGCAAGGGGAAGAGAGAAGGCAGGGAAGACCAGGAGGAAAAATTAAAGATAAAAATGGAGACGAGGAGGAGAAATGGGAGGGACAAGGTGGATTCAAACACGACTGTGACTAGAACACATTGATTATTTTGTCCAGACTTTTAATTGTGCAATATAATGTATATCCTAGAAACATGCAAAAGAAAACAGAAATGCACAGCTCTGAGAACCTTGAAGCCTCTCTGAGCCTTTCTGAGCTGATCTCTGTGTGTTATAACCCGCTTGAGACCACTGGAGATGTTCCCACACAATCACGTCATTACGTCCACTGGAGCAGTGGGTGTGACATGGTCCCCCCTCCACCGATGGCCTCGGGGCTCCCCTTTCTCAGCCAGGTCTTGAGCATAGGAGACCATTGCCCTGAAGGAATGATTTGGTCTCATATTCACTGCCTGGAGGGTTTGAAAGCAAGGTGCTTCTCAGCGTGATTCAGGAAAATGGCACTTTAATAATGCACTTAAGAAGAGGCTGTATTGCAATACGATACACTTCATGGTTACTTAAGGAAAAAAAATCAGTCTTGAAGAAAAGCATGCCTGGTTAGGCATTTATTTTTTCAGCAACCAGTATAATGAACACAAAAGTTCGAAGTACTGACACCCTAAAACCATTAGATTTGTACACGGATAAGGGATTTGCATAAATCCCATTTGGGACTAAATAAGCAAGAGAGGGATGATGCTGCTCTCTGAGCACAGAAAGGTTGCAGATAAATTGCTTTACGCAGGCGAAACCATCAAGGGACCCGCCTGCGGTTAAATACAACTTTGAAAAATGGGCAGAATCAACATTCATGGGTAACAGGAGTCTGTAAGCATCCCAGACCTTCACTGGGTGACTTAGCTTTCATTAGCAAATGAGTCAAGTCAGAGTGGTTCTGATGGTGGATTTATGCACACACTGCCTTGGGGACTTGAGCAAATAAACTATTTCAAAGGAAAAGATCAATTACACATTGGTTTCCCAGTTGGTGCCACTTTACTCCACAGGGAGAGATGCACGTCGTGCGGCCCCTTCCACAGGTGGATAGGAAAGGTGGACATCAGCACCTGTGTCCCTTCCTTCCTCTTTCTAACAAACAGGCTACCTCATCTGGGGTCACCAGAGGCTCACTCATTATTACTTTATTACCCAGGCTTTCTCACTGGGCCACAGGTGAGCATTTGCAACTTCTGTATATTAACAGTTGATTTGAAATGTAATCTCTACACTGGCTAACGTTTTGGGTCACAGGATTGCGGAGAAAGAAGGAAGAAAGCTGGGAAGTTTTCCCATGTTACTTCTAGTATTTGGGGTTGATAGTGAATTCAGGAAAGACTGCTTTCATAGATTATAAAGGAAATAAATGGAAATAGATCACTTCCATATTTGACATAGGTCAGACATGTAAAGTTATTTCTTCTTTTAAAACAAATGCACTAAAGCCTATATTTTAATCTCAGGGATGATGGGAGCAGTGCATCAGTGTAAATATGACAAATATCCAGAAAATTACTGTGCAGGATTCCATTCCTCAACTGTACTATAGCGTTTGCAGCGCCCACAATTTTATTAAAGACCAGGAAGCTGAAGCCTATAGAGTTAAGCACGGTTCTCAAGGTCACTTAGATAATAAGGGGATTTGTCCTGCTTGCACCTTTGGCTATTGTCAGAGGTGTAAACGAGAGACCTCTCTAAGAATCACAAAAAATAAAGTCTGCAGGATGAAGCTTAGGTCAGCGTGGAGGCAGCCTGATGCCAGGCAGAGTCCAACAAAGAGACACAGACTGGAAGGAGGCAAGAGTTTCCAGGAAACTTAGGAAAAGATCCCCCAGAAACAGGCGCTGACGGGACGTGGAAGCGTGAGAACGTATGTTTCTGCCTCTTGCCTCTGTACCTGGGAGTGGAGTTTCTGGGTCATATAGTAACTGTAAGTTTAATCATTGGAGAAATCGCCAGGCTGTTTTCCAAGGATCACACATCATTTTAAATTCCCACTATGGTGTGTGAATGTCCAGAGACAGCTTGTGAAGCCTGAACTTTATTCTGTGGGTCCTTAGGGTCAGCCATAAGCTTTCTTTTCATGCTACACCAACAGTCAACACAACCTTGACTATAAGGTCATGCTAAAATAGATATGAATACATTCAATTACCGAGTTCAGGGATATTACATATAAAACAAAGAGGACTAAGACATAAAAGACCTAGAGAAATAGCAGCAAAATGCAAGACATAAAGGTGCTAAATAAGGGAGAACTTTTATTTATAACAAGAGACAAAGTTGGCTTTTTTTTTTACTACACATGAGATTTTTCTGAGAAATAAATCAATAGGAAATGCTCTAAGATAAATATTTTGAGAAGATTTTTGAGTGCCCAGTACCTAACCGAGCCTGACAGGGTATGTGATTTTCCATTTGCAGTTTCAGGAGACATCACTTTCCCTCTGGCAGAGTGATGGGAAGAGGTGAAAGCATCTTTTTTCTCATTTTTTCTCATTTGGGATGCTCTTTGAGTGAAATAGTGGCTGTATCAATTTACATTTCCACCAACAGTGCAAGAGGCTTCCCTTTTCTCCACACCCATTACAGCATTTATTGTTTGTAGATTTTTGATGATGGCCATTCTGACCAGTGTGAGGTGATCTCATTGTAGTTTTGATTTGCATTTCTCTAATGATTAGTGATGTTGAGCATCCTTTCATTTGTTTGTTGGCAATCTGTATACCTTCTTTGGAGAAATGTCTATTTAGGTCTTCTGCCCAATTTTGGATTGGGTTGCTTGTTTATTTGATATTGAGCTGCATGAGCTGCTTGTATACTTTGGAGATTAATCCTTTGTCAGTTGCTTCGTTTGCAAATATTTTCTCCCATTCTGAGTGTTGTCTTTTTGTCTTGTTTATGGTTTCCTTTGCTGTGCAAAAGCTTTTAAGTTTCATTAGATCTCATTTGTTTATTTTTGTTTTTATTTCCATTTCTCTAGGGGAGGTGGGTCGTAAAGGATCTTGCTGTGATTTATGTCACAGAGTGTTCTGCCTATGTTTTCCTCTAAGAGTTTTATACTGTCTGGCCTAACATTTAGGTCTTTAATCCATTTTGAGTTTATTTTTGTGAATGGTGTTAAGGAGTGTTCTAATTTCATTCTTTTACCTGTAGCTATCCCGTTTTCCCAGCACCACTTATTGAAGAGGCTGTGTTTTCTCCACTGTGTATTCCTGCCTCCTTTATCAAAGATAAGGTGGCCATATGTGCATGGGTTTATCTCTGGGCTTTCTATTCTGTTCCATTGATCTATATTTCTGTTTATGTGCCAATACCATACTGTCTTGGTTACTGTAGCTTTGTAGTATAGAAGCCTGATTCCTCCAGCTCCATTTTTCTTTCTCAAGATTGCATTGTCTATTCGGCGTCTTTTGTGTTTCTATACAAATTGTGAAATTATTTATTCTTGCTCTGTGAAAAATGCCATTTGTTGTTTGATTGCATTGAATCTGTAGATTGCTGTGGGTAGTAGAGTCATTTTCAGTGTTAATTCTTCCAATCCAAGAACATGGTATATCTCTCCTTCTGTTTGTGTCATCTTTAATTTCTTTCATCAGTGTCTTATAGTTTTCCGTATACAGGTCTTTTGTCTCCTTAGGTAGGTTTATTCCTAGGTATTTTATTCTTTTGGTTGCAATGGTAAATGGGAGTGTTTCCTTAATTTCTCTTTCAGATTTTTCATCATTAGTGTATAAGAATGCAAGAGATTTCTGTGCATTAATTTTGTATCCTGCTACTTTACCAGATTCATTGATTAGCTCTAGTAGTTTTCTGGTGGCATCTTTAGGATTCTCTATGTATAGTATCCTGTCATCTGCAAACAGTGACAGCTTTACTTCTTCTTTTCTGATTTGGATTCCTTTTATTTTTTTTTCTTCTCTGATTGCTGTGGCTAAAACTTCCAAAACGATGTTGAATAATAGCGGTGAGAGTGGGCAACCTTGTCTTGTTCCTGATCTTAGAGGAAATGGTTTCAGTTTTTCACCATTGAGGATGATGTTGCCTGTGGGTTCGTCATATATGCCCTTTATTATGTTGAGGAAAGTTCCCTCTATGCCTACTTTCTGGAGGGTTTTTATCAAAAATGGGTGTTGAATTTTGTTGAAAGCTTTTTCTGCATCTATTGAGATGATCATATGGTTTTTCTCCTTCGATATGTTAATATGGTGTATCACGTTGATTGATTTGCGTATATTGAAGAATCCTTGCATTCCTGGGATAAACCCCACTTGATCATGGTGTATGATCACTTTAATGTGCTGTTGGATTCTGTTCACTAGTATTTTGTTAAGGATTTTTGCATCTATGTTCATCAGTGATACTGGCCTGTGGTTTTCTTTCTTTGTGACATCCTTGTCTGGTTTTGGTATCAGGGTGGTTGTGGCCTCGTAGAATGAGTTGGGGAGTGTTCATCCCTCTGCTATATTTTGGAAGAGTTTGAGAAGGATGGGTGTTAGCTCTTTTCTAAATGTTTGATAGAATTCGCCTGTGAAGCCATCTGCTCCTGAGCTTTGGTCTGTTGGAAGATTTTTAATCACAGGCTCAATTTCAGTGCTTGTGATTAGTCTGTTCATATTTTCTATTTCTTCCTGGTTCAGCCATAGAAGGTTGTGCTTTTCTAAGAATTTGTCTATTTCTTCCAGGTTGTCCACTTTATTGGCATAGAGTTGCTTGCAGTGATCTCTCATGGTCCTTTGTGTTTCTGCAGTGCCAGCTGTTACTCCTCCCTTTTTCATTTCTAATTCTATTGATTTGAGTCCTCTCCCTTTTTTTCTTGATGAGTCTGGCTAATGGTTTATCAATTTTGTTTATCTTCTGAAAGAACCAGCTTTTAGTTTTATTGATCTTTGCTATCGTTCCCTTCATTTCTTTTTCATTTATTTCTGATCTGATCTTTATGATTTCTTTCCTTCTGTTAACTTTGGTGTTTTTTGTTCTTCTTTCTCTAATTGCTTTAGGTGTAAGTTTAGGTTGTTTATTTGAGATGTTTCTTGTTTCTGGAGGTAGGATTGTATTGCTATAAATTTCCCTCTTAGAACTGCTTTTGCCTCATCCCATAGATTTTGGGTCATCGTGTTTCCATTGTCATTTGTTTCTAGGTATTTTTTGATTTCCTCTTTGATTTCTTCAGTGATCTCTTGGTTATTTAATAGTGCATTGTTTAGCCTCCATGTGTTTGTATTTTTTACAGATTTTTCCCTGTAATTGATATCTAGTCTCATAGCATTGTGGTCAGAAAAGATACTTGATATGATTTCAATTTTCTTAAACTTACCAAGGCTTGATTTGTTCCATGAGCACTTGAGAAGCAAGTCTATTCTGTTGTTTTTGGATGGAATGTCCAATCTTGTTTAATGTATCATTTAAAGCTTGTGTTTATTTATTCTCATTTTGGATGATCAGTCCATTGGTGAAAGTGGTGTGTTAAAGTCACCTACTATGATTGTGTTACTGTTGATATCCCCTTTTATGGTTGTTAGCATTTGCCTTATGTATTGAGGTGCTCCTATGTTGGGTGCATAAATATTTACAATTGTTATATCTTCTTCTTAGATTGATCCCTTGATCATTATGTAGTGTCCTTCTTTGTCTCTTGTAACAGTCTTTATTTGAGTCTATTTTGTCTGATATGAGAATTGCTACGCCAGCTTTCTTTCAATTTCCATTTGCATGGAATGTCTTTTTCCATCCCCTCACTTTCGGTCTGTAAGTACCCCTAGGTCTAAAGTGAGTCTCTTGTAAACAGCATAAATACGGATCTTTTTTTGTATCCATTCAGCCAGTCTATGACCTTTGGTTGGAGCATTTAATCTATTTACATTTAAGGTAGTTATTGATATGTATGTTCCTATTATCATATTCTTAATTGTTTTGGGTTTGTTATTGTAGGTCTTTTCCTTTTCTTGTGTCTCCTGCTTAGAGAAGTTCCTTTAGCATTTGTTGTAAAGCTGGTTTGGTGGTGCTGGATTCTCTTAGCTTTCGCTTATCTGTAAAGGTTTTAATTTCTCCATCGAATCTGAATGAGATCCTTGCCGGGTAGAGTAATCTTGGTTCTCGGCTTTTCCCTTTCATCACTTTAAATATGTCCTGCCTTTCCCTTCTGGCTTGCAGAGTTTCTGCTGAAAAATCAGCTGTTAACCTTATGGGGATTCCCCTTGTATGTTATTTGTTGCTTTTCCCTTGCTGCTTTTAATATTTTTTCTTTGTATTTAATTTTTGATAGTTTGATTAATATGTGTCTTGGCATGTTTCTCATTGGATTTATCCTGTATGGGACTCTGTGCTTCCTGAAATTGATTGACTATTTCCTTTCCCATATTAGGGAAGTTTTCAACTATAATCTCTTCAGATGTTTTCTCAGTCCCTTTCTTTTTCTCTTCTTCTTCTGGGACCCCTATAATTCGAATGTTGGTGCGTTTAATGTCCCAGAGGTCTCTGAGACTGTCCTCAATTCTTTTCATTCTTTTTCCTTTATTCTGCTCTGCGGTAGTTATTTCCTCTACTTTATCTTCCACGTCACTTATCCGTTCTTCTGCCTCAGTTATTCTGCTATTGATTCCTTCTAGAGAATTTTTAATTTCATTTATTGTGTTGTTCACCATTGTTTGTTTGCTCTTTAGTTCTTCTAGGCCCTTGTTAAACTCTTCTCATATTATCTCCATTCTATCTCCAAGATTTTGGATCATCTTTACTATCATTACTCTGAATTCTTTTTCAGGTAGACTGCCTATTTCCTCCTCATTTGTTTGGTCTGGTGGGTTTTTACCTTACTCCTTCATTTGCTGTGTGTTTCTCTGTCTTCTCATTTTGTTTAACATACTGTGTTTGGGGTCTCCTTTTCACAGGCTGCAGGTTTGCAGCTCCCGTTGTTTTTGGTGCCTGCCCCCAGTGGGTAAGGTTGGTTCAGTGGATTGTGTAGGCTTCTTGGTGGAGGGGACTAGTGCCTCTGTTCTGGTGGATGAGGCTGGATCTTGTCTTTCTGGTGGGCAGGACTGCGTCCAGTGGTGTGTTTGGGGTGTCTGTGAACTTATTATGATTTTAGGCAGGCTCTGTGCTAATGGGTGGTGTTGTGTTCCTGCCTTGCTAGTTGCTTGGCGTGGGGTGTCCAGCACTGTAGCTTGCCAGCCGTTGAGTGGAGCTGTGTCTTAGCATTGAGATGGAGATCTCTGGGAGAAATTTCACCGTTTGATATTACATGGAGCCTGGATGTCTCTGGTGGTCCAATGTCCTGAACTCGGCTTTCCCACCTCAGTGGCTCTGGCCTGACACCTGGCCGGAGCACCAAGACCCTGTCAGCCACTCAGCTAACTGGGCTCTTGGCACTGGAATCCCTGCCTCACCCTGTAGGCAAGTGGCTGAGGGATGCTTAGTCTTCTTAGCTCAGTGTCGTTTACTGAGCTATGTCTCAACCCTAACCTTTCCTGAAATGTCTGATGCAGGTTGTGAAAAACTCACAGTGTAGCAGGTAAGGGCAGCCTGTGAAGAGCATCTGCTAACTCACAAGGTGTAATTAGGGGATGACGGGACCCGGCCAAGGTCACACCCTCAGGAAACTGTGATGCTGGCTAGACTGCCTGACCTGGACCCTCCTAGTTGTGAAGCTACTGCCTCTCTGGTGATCCATATCTTTTTTTCAAATGTAGTGAAAAGATTACAATTGCTCATCCAAAAAATATATCTTGTTCTAAACCCCTCATATTATTCTGGCTTTGTACGCACGTCTCCCCATCTCCTGATCCCACAGGAGAGGTATTCGTACCAGTGTGGTTTGACAGTGAGTTATTCACAGCATGGTGGACACCTGGACAGGAAAGTTCCTTCTGAACCCCTGTCTACTTTCCTCAGCTCCTTTGGGTGGACTATGCTTTCCTTACAACGGTGACCACTAAGGATGATGCTCGTGGCAGCGAGGCGCAGCTTTTATATCTTAGACCAGTTCACAAACTGGACATTCCTTAAACAAATATTTCTTGAGTATTGAGTACCTCTTACACCCCAGCATTGTAACGGGTGCTGTGGATAGAGAAGGACATGAAAAATGAGATGTCTCATCTTCCATAACAATGAAAAAAGAGGACACAGGATACCCACAAACATAAATAAACAGGTGAAAAGAAAATTGTATCACTGGCGGTGCTATGCAGAGAACTGGAACAGCGTGTGACAGGCAGCTGCTCCGGACTGTGATTGCAGAAGTTGGCCGGGAACATTGACGCTCCCGCTGAGACTGAATGTGTCATTTCTAGCAGAGGGGACATCAGTGCTTCTATTAACCGGCATCCCTGGGCTAGTTTTAACCTCTCTACGCTTGAGTCTCCTCATCTGTAAAAGTGAGGTAATAATAGCATTAACTCATGGGGCTGTTGTGAGGAGAAAAGTTGTTACAAAATGCATATGACACAGCAGCATCCATAACCAGAAGCATCACTGAAATTAACCATTGCTGTTTTACAGTGATTATTATTATGATCTTTCTTTTCCAGTTCACATTTGCTTCCAAGAAGTAAGACACCAAGAAGAAAAGCTAGTATGTGTGGGTTCACAAACACATAGTTAATTCATGTAGATTATAACCACAGGAGTGGGAAAGATAGCGTATCTCCTTCAATCAGAAAATCCTAGCACTCAGTGATTCAGAGTAACCTGTGTAATTAATATACATGTCCATTCCTTATAGTGTCATAATTACCCACTGCGTAAAACCTTCCCTCACTTCTCCTAAGACCATTTTCTCCTACTTACTACTATATTGGTACATGCATTTTTCATTATATGGTCCCTAAAATCAGAAGGCAGCCCCCAAACTGTCACAAATTGGACTTAACCTAAATTCACTGACTTAGTAGATTATACCTTGATCATAGAGAATATTTACAACCTTCCAAAAATCATCTAATTACACTCTCTAAAGCCTTGAACAGAATACAATTTATATTCTTTTTTTTGCTAAAACATCTCGGATGCAATAAATTTCTATTATCTTCAGTCTTATGCAATACTCTCCATCCTGGTGCTTCTTATTCTGATTTTCTTAATTCCTTAAAAGTAAAAAATGCCACCCTCTTCAGTTTCTCACGTTCACCCTCCTTATCAGCACTTCCCCAACAAGTCTTGTTTAAACAGAATTTCTTCGCATAAATACTCTTAAATTTGAGAGTTCTATAACACCACTGTTGCTTGGGATTTCCCTTGTTCAGACACCTGAATAAAAGCACCCTTTGAGATAATCTTTTTTAACCTGAAGATTAAAAAAAATGTTATCAATAATTTAATCCACACTTTATAAAATTTACAGTAAAATAATTAAACACATACTTAGAGAGTACAGACAATGGAATTCTCCTTTACTAGAAAACTGGTAAAGGCACCTCGCTAACTACCTGCCAAACTCAAGTTTAAGTGTCTGACTGCACATTGTTAAGTGAACAGCAGTGATGATACAGTGTAAACAGAATATTCATGGCGTAAACGTAGACCTGCACGTCCTCATGAAGATAGAGCAGTTGACAGGAAACCAGCACTCTTGGGAGAAACAAATCAGACAGAAAACATCTATTCAAACTCGAGAGAGAGCTGCTGAGACAGGGGAGCAGGCAGAGGGGAGGACTGAGGGATGTGGCCCACCCGGGGAACCACACCTTCCCTGAGGGCTTGAGGGTCCGTCCGGGGCACAAAGGGGAGCACCTGGGGAGAGGTAGGGCTCCAGCTAAAACTACTGAGAGGCGGGCAAGGGAGTGGCCGCCCTGGTCCCATTGGGCAACTGGCCTTGTCTCCATACGGCTCCTGGCTGGACTCAGATGTTCACACATCCCGTCAGATTCTCTCGCTAAGGAAGATCACTTGTGTGTGATGCCCCCCCACACAATTCAAAGTTATTAAGTATACAACAAGGCAGAGGCATAGGAGTGAAAACAAAAGACACAGGAGAAATGAACCCAGGTTTGATCCCACCATCGGTGTAAGCTACCAAGGACTTTAAAAGGCTACGATGAACACTTAAAAAATAGAAGAAAATCTGTACTCACTATATGAAAAGATACAGATTTTCATCGGTTGATTAGAATTTATTTTTTTTAAATAGAAATTCTAAAATCTGAAAACATAGTATATGTGAAGTTATGAAATCTCTAAATCCCTAAGTAGTTTGCACAGCAGCTTTGACAGAACAGAAAGCAGGATTTCAGCTCTGAAAGAGAGCTCATTGGAAATGAAAACACTGAGACACAGAGAAAATAACTCCAGAGTAAAGGAAGGGATTTCAGAAATCAATAAAGAGGAGTTGAATGGAGAAGTGTGTGATAACTTTAGAGGAAAATTAACTGAATATGACATAGAACAATAATAGCAATATTTTGGAGACTTAAGATGATGTAAAATTTCAATGCATAATGTCAATTAAGTTGAAGTCAGGAGAAAAATAGTGGTGTCAGCATGTTCTAAAGTCCTAGTATTATTTGAGGATTTAACTATGATACGTATGTGACATAGGACACAGTTTGAAAATTAAATAATTACAAATATAATTAAAGTACTTAAAAAGGCTTATGTCACTATACTGATAATAAAAATATATTTTAAGGTTAGAAAATTTTCTAGAAATAAATAGGGATCTTTCTAAACAATGAATAGTTCAATTCAACAAAAAGCTATATTGCTCTTAATCTGTATAATAAATTTCAGAAAAATAAATATAATAATTCTATATCCGACTAATATAGTTTTAAAATAGATAAAGCAAAAAATGAGAGAATTCAAAGAAGGGAAAAGTTCATGGGAGATTTAACATGTCTCAGAATAACTGAGAAAACAAGCGGACGGAAAAACCAGTCTTCCCTGATATAAAAAAAAACCTCAGGGCTTCCCTGATGGCGCAGTGGTTAAGAACCCACCTGCCAGTGCAGGGGACAGGAGTTCGAGCCCTGGTCTGGGAAGATCCCACATGCCACGGAGCAACTGGGTCTGTGAGCCACAGCTACTGAGCCTGCGCGTCTGGAACCTGTGCTCTGCAACAAGAGAGGCCGCGGCAGTGAGAGGCCCGCGCACCGCATTGAAGAGTGGCCGCCGCTCGCCGCAACTAGAGAAAGCCCTCGCACAGAAACGAAGACCCAACACAGCCAAAATAAATAAATTTATAAAAAGAAACAAAAAACCTGAGTAACATAATTAAGAAATTGAATAACACATTAAGAAATTGTGTAACATAACTATGAATACGTGATTAAGAGACATGATCTAATTTGTATACATAGAGCACAGCCCTGAACAATAGCAGAATTCATAGTCTTTTGAAGCACATATTGAATATTAACAGCAATAAACACATGCTGGGCCATAAATAGAGCCTCCATGAATTTCAAAGGATTGATTTCATTCAGAGTGTGTTCTCGAACTAGAGGGGAATTAAGCTAAAAATTATTTTAAAAAAGGAAAACTAATGAAGATCCCAAACTTCTTAAATATTTTTTCAAAGTCTTTGTTGAATTTGTTACAATATTGCTTCTGTTTTATGTTTTTGTTTTTTTCTGGCCCCGAGGCATGTGGGATCTTAGCTCCCCAACCAGGGATCGAACCCGCACCCCCTGCATTGGAAGGCGAAGTCTTAACCACTGGACCACCAGGGAGGTCCCCCAAACTTCTTGCATATTAATCAACCCATTTCTAAATAATTTACAAATTACAACAGTAATCTATAGAAATCTAGTTTCTAAAAAAGAACTGTTTTGAACTACATTCTAATCAGAGCACAACATATCAAGACTTGTTGGACAAAGTGAAAGCAATGTTTTAGTGTGAAATTTGTAGGGTTAAATGCGTATATTGAGGGAAAAAAGAAAGGCTGAAAATCAGTAAATATAAGCCTCCATATCATAGAAGAAGAGCAGAAATGTGAAAAGGAGAGAAGGTGACTGGTCCTCCCAACCCCAGAGCTGTCCTTTTCTTCCCCCTCAGCACCCCTGTACTCCCCAAACACTGCACTGTCTCACAGCCAGCTTCTGGGGGAGCCCAGCGGTAACTGCCCACCTCCACTGTACACACGTGTAGTTCTTTTCTTCTATAATAACCAAAACACCAAACATCACACACCTTGTAGGGTAAGGGTTTACTATTCCTTTGAATTACTTTCTTAGAGTACACAGCCAAGAGTGGAATAGGTGTGTGTGTGTGTGTACAGCATGTTACATATATTATATATGTAAATTATATATGTTTGCAAACATACATTTTTCCCAATTTTAATATACAATCCTATAAATTTGTTACACATCCAATCTACTCATTTAGCTGGTTTCCTAGCCCCTCATAATAATCAGGTGTTACGATTTTTATTTAAAATTTAAGAGACAAAATGGAATCTCAGCCTCCCTTGAGTTTGGAACTTCATTCACTAGTAATACTACATTTAAAAAATATATTTATATTACTTTCCTCATAAAATCCTTAGCAAAGTATATGAGATAAAGCCCAATGTTATATAAATGTTACGTCTAATTGTTTTTACTAATTTTTTAAGAGCTCACAAATACTTAGGCTATTTTGTTTTGTTTTGTTTTTATGCTAAAGATAGTCCTCTAAAGGCTGTGGACGAAACTAGTTATATGTGTTTGTAAGACTTTGCAACAAGTAGGAGCTAATGGTACGAATGAAAGAACAATGGGGCTGTAGGTTCCAGCCACCCACAGCCCAAGATGCCAAATAAACACAAGGGAACAGCAAGAAACACAAGTGTGGACCTGGCTCAGGGGCCTTCCTGGTAACAAGGCAGCCCCTGAGTGCAAGTAGGTGTCCTGTCCTCATGGCACTCGGTTATAAGTTATTGGAGGAAAAGCGTAACTACATGATTTACATTTCTAGTCCAAGAGTAGCTGAGGGGAATTGATTCATTTTTCAGCATTCGGGCTCATAATGTCATGTCAAGGAGAATATTTTAAAGTGAGTAATAATCCAAATGCAACCATTTGAAAAATATTTGTTGGATGCCTACTCTGTGACTAGAAACCACTTAGAAAGTGGGAACACAAAACCAAATTCGTTATGTCCATGCCCTCAAAGAGTTCAAGTAATCAATCTACTTTGAAAAACGCTGGTAAAAGTTTAGGTAACATTATATTGAGGTATGCTATCTTAAACTCAATAAATATTTATTGAGGAGCTATGGGCACACAGCAATGAACTAGAGAGGAACAGTCCTGTGTGGATATGGGTTTTAGAATAAGAGACAGGAGAGCATCTCGCAGCCTGGGCAGATCCCAGTAACAACAAGAGAAGGAACATACGGGAGGAAGGAGAAGTTGTCACCTGGGGAGCACAGGGCCAATGGGGGAGGGGAGGAAAGACCAGCCTGAACGTGGAGAGAGCTGTCTTCCACGGGGACTCGTGGATAAGAGCAGAGGTGCCCATAGAAACTTGGAGTCAGAAGTGGGTTATCCTGGGTGTGTCTGTTCCCCGCTGTCTGAACTATGGGCTTAGAACAAAATAGATGCTCAGTAGACATCTGTTGGATAAACAAAAGAATGCGTTTTAAAGCAAAATGTCTACATAAAATGCTCTTATAACACCGACACTATGAAAACACGTGAAAGATTAGGAAATCACTAATACTGTAAGATGCATGGACACCTAAGTTAGTCTGTGATTATGATTTATAATTAAAGGATCGTCTATGGAAAATACGAGGTAAGCACAGGATGAAATTTGAATTAGCTTCTTATTCATAAAACTCCCAGAACTTTTTTTTTGCGGTAGGCGGGCCTCTCACTGTCGTGGCCGCTGCCGTTGCAGAGCACAGGCTCCGGACGCGCAGGCCCAGCGGCCATGGCTCACGGGCCCAGCCGCTCCGCGGCATGTGGGATCTTCCCGGACCGGGGCACGAACCCGCGCCCCCTGCATCGGCAGGCGGACCCCCAACCACTGCGCCACCAGGGAAGCCCCTGTAAAACTCCCAGAACGTTTACGACATTATCATCGATCCCAAATGATCCAGAAAATGCAGGAGCGTTAAGTACTGCAGCCGCTCTAAGCTGCGGAGGGCACCTCTACGTTGGTCACAGGAAGTCACCCACCTGACCTGTGGCAGCTGGGTTGGAAGATGTGACCACCTGAGGCACATCCAGGGGACTTGTAAGGAACAGGGACACGTGTTCTGAAGTATCCTATCCTTCCTAACACCCGTGGACAGTCAAGGCACACCAATGTGACCAAGGCTGCCTTGATGGTCAACTCAATTCTACTGCTGGACCTGGAGCAGATGGTGCTGTGGTCCCTGGACGATGGGGTAGGGAGAGGCTCCTGGGCTCACAGGGCTGCCCACAGAGATGAAAGGAGATTGGCCCCGTGCAATTCCGAAGTCACTCTGCACTTGGAGACACACAGGTGATGGAGACCTGGGTGCGGTTGGACTCCCAGCTCCGACCGGACACCAGCAGAATGGAATTGAGCATCAGGCTTGTTCATCTGATGAGACGGGCAAATCATTAAGCCTTTCCAAGCCTCCACTTCCTTTTTGTAAAATAAAGATTAATGGAGCCACTCGCAAGACTGATGGAAGTGTTGGAAATAATATATTTAAAGTACTTACACCCAGCATGGAACATTTTGTAAGTTTTGTAAATCACAGGTACCATTAGAAGCAGGAACATTAATAACCTAATTCTTTTCAACCCATGATGAACCTGATACCAAGATTCATTCTTAGCAATTTGAGCTGCTCTTTCCTAAGGGAGATTCTTGCTCAGTTACCAACATAAATCCTATGGTCAGGTCTCGTTTTGAAATCTGACATTTTTTATATTTAAAAAATATGTATTTTTTTATATTTTAAAGTTACAAACTATGAAATGTGTCACCATGGCTTCCCTGTGTGTCACATGCCTATGTATGAACACCACACACACTACATGCTCTAGGGCAGCAGTATGATTACTTTGCATAATTTGTAGAAGAGGATTTACTTATCTACCATGTGATGGAAACAAATTGCTGCAGCTTAACAATTCACTCCCTGCCTAAGTAGCCTATTCATATTTAGGAATGGATTGATAAAGCGAATATTGGCATGGGACATAGGGAGGAAGGATCCCATCTTCAACAAGCATCCGCATGCTCCCCTAGTATCACACTTTTAAATAATGATCCAGAATATGGAGGAGAGAATATCAATCATGCTTTATTTCAGGTAAAACTTTACAACACAAAAGAAACTGAAGCTCTCAAAAGTGCTTTAATTACCTCAAGTCACCTTCAAAATTAAACAAGATCAGCTATTTTTCTCTGTACTGTATATACATCTTTGAAATACATCTACATGTTTAAATATGTAAAAGTTACTCATCATGGTATAGGTAAAAGAGCAAACAAATAGACCAATGAAACAGAACAGAGAGTCCAGAAAAATATCCTTCCATATAAATATAGTCAACTGGACATCCACATATTAAAAGAAAAAAGAATATAGACACAGACCTTATGCCCCTTACAAAAATTAATCCAAAATGGACCATAGACTTAAATGTGAAACACAAAACTATAAAATTCCTGGAAGATAACATAGGAGAAAACCTAGATGACCTTGGATATGGTGATACCATTTTAGATATAATATAAAAGACAAGCCCCATGAGAGAAAGAATTAATAAGCTGGACTTTATCAAAATTAAAAACTTCTGCTATGTGAAAGACAATATAAAGAGGCTTAAAAGGCAAGCCACAGATGAGAAAAAATATTTGCAAAAGGTATCTGACAAAGGACTGTTTTCTACAATATACAAAGAACACTTGAAATTCAACAATAAGAAAACCAACAATCAGATTTGAAAATGAGCCAAAGACCTTCACAGACATCTCACCAGAGAAGATATACTGATGGCAAATAAGCATCGTATGTCATCAGGGAAATGCAAATTAAAACAATGAGATACCACAACACACCTATGAGAATGGCCAAAACTGACAACACCAAATGCTGGTGACGATGTGGAGCAACAGGAACTCATGGGAATTCCACTGCTGATGGGAATGCAGTATATGGTGTGGCCACTTCGGGAGACAGTTTGGTGGCTTCTCAAGAAATTAAGCATACTCTCACCATATGACCCAGCAACCATGCTCCTTGGTATTTATCCAAATGAACTGAAAACTTATGTCCACACAAAAACCTGCACATGGATGTTTGTAGTGGCTTTATTGATAATACCCAAACTTGGAAGCAACCAAGATGCCCTTCAGTAGGTGAATGGATACACTGTGATTCACCCAGACAACGGATCATTATTCAACACTGAAAAGAAATGAGTCATCAAACCATGAAAAGACGTAGAGGAAACTTAAATGCATGTTACTGAGTGAAAGCAGCCAGTCTGAAAAGGGTACAGACTGTGTGATTCCAGCTAGTTGAGCTTCTGGAAAAGGCAAAATTGTGGTGGCAGTAATGAGATCAGAGGTTGCCACTGCAGTGAGAACTACAGCAATGACAAGCACCAAACCATCAAGTCCTCTTACTATCAGTATCGCCATTCTAGAAACCAGAAGAAACCTTATTCTAAATCAACGTTTTGTGGTTTAGAAGAGAAAGAAAAGACCTCTCCACTGAAGAACCTGGGGCAGCTTTTCAGTCCTTGTGCCTACAGTAACTACCATCCGCCAAGGAAATGTGTGTCTGCACTGTGACCTATACCCACGGTAACAGCTGATTGGACTTGACCAAAATTACAGTCCTTTCCTTGGGAGTTGAAATTAGAACTAAGAGACTTCAGACACAGTGTGAACTGATCTCTTGACAGAGATACGACAACAGGAGCGATGACGTGACCAACTGCTGCCTTGTCACCGTGCTGTGGACAGAGCAGTAGCCATGGGACATAGACAAGGGACCCTGGACAGCACAGAGGTTACAGCCATTGTCCTGTAAGGACTTGCAATGGACCATAATCTGTAGAAATGCTGAGTCACTGTGCCATACACACATGAAACTAATAAAATATTGTAAATCAACTATACTTCAAAAAAATATATAAAACTGACATTTTATTGCTGAAAATTCTAGCCAAGGAAAAAGAAGTGGACAAGAGAAATAGAGCACACCTGTGTCCCTGACTCATAATTTCAGATTTCTGGCTCTTTTCTAAGATCTGGTTGCATTTTCTCAGATGTCCACTATTTCGCTAATAAAGTCCCTGGTTTTGATTTTGTTCAAATCAGTTTCTGTGACTTATTTTGAGAGCGCTTGAGTCAAGACATTAGCCAGACTAAGGTTAATTCCGCTAAAAAGAATGGTCTAGGATTTAGAATTGGACAACACTTTGCAAGTGTGATTGGAGATTATAAACTGAGATGGAGAGCAAATATTCGCAGGGTGACAATAGAGGGTATAAAAGGCAAAGAAGGGAGAAACTGGGTGTTCGGGGAACAGTGACCACTCTGAGATAAAACGTATAGAATGAGAGAAAAGTCAGACAAAGGAAGTTGAGGTCAAGTAACAAAAGATCTTAAATGCGTTAGTACAATGTTAAACTTTTACTCCGTTATCCACGGGGCTGGGGGGGACCCCCAAGTTTTGTGATCATGGCTAGGAAAAGAAGCTCCCTTCCAAAATTCTGCACAAATTATTTACTTTCACATTTTTCCCTTCTTTTTTTTCCATACATTTTTTTTCCTTTAATTCCATCTCCATGACTTGGATCCTGGTACCTTGAATATAATTGAGAACTACTTTGGAAATGCAAAATGGGACATGGATTTTACAATTGTGATTCCACGTTTATTTTTCACTGTGACAACAAGGTATCCATTTAACAATGACTGGGTTCTTTATTTTTTCTTCATTTACCTATTTTATGTCACTATTTTATAGCGACAAACGGCATCTCAGAAGAGGAAAGTGATTATCCAAGGCCTCCCAGCAGGAAAGTTTAAAGCCTGGAGACAAAGTCAGGTGCACCCTCATCAGCAGCTGTAGAAAAGGCTCCTTGGATGAGCAAGGACTTGATTCAGGCCCAAAGGAAACAGATGATTAGGGGCTTTGAGAGAAGGCAGGGTGGGGCTGGGGCGGGCAGACCTGCGTCTCACTGTCCTGCTGACACCAGTGCGGGGATCTGTGTGAGCCTGGGGCCCTCACTGGAGCCTCTCCAGTGGACCCTCTCCTCTACTGACCTGGTAGAGCACTTGAGGGGGTAAAGGACACAATGAAAGAAAACAATTCAGTGGCCCAGATCTTCATGGCAAGTTAACCCGAACAAATCCACTGGGCAGCAGAATCTGCTTACTATGGAGAAGCGTGGGCCAGTCCCGGGGGCGTGAGAATCAGGGGAGGCTGACCCAGGGAGGGTCTCCAGTGCCTGCAAGGGCTCCGGGCGCCCGGCCCGCAGGGCCGCTCCCTGCCCTGAACCTCCACTTACCTTTTACGTGGTGACACAGACTTGGCCCATAACTGTTCTCCAGTGATGTCATTTGTGCTTTTTAAATCCTCTCCTGAGTCAGATGGTTATGAGTACTTAGATCCTGCTTTAGTGCGTTCAATACCCTCCTGATTAGGATACAGATAAGTAAGCCTGAGCACAATTCTGGGGCCCGTGGGGTGTTAACAGGTGTCGGACTGGAGATCAGTGGGCACTCGGCTGGTGGAACCTCAGTCCTGGCATCACCACCACCCGCATTCATTCGTTGAGCAGCCTGGCTAAGTATTCTGCGAAGACTAAAGGAACCAGGGCACTCATTTGGGTCAGGAAGTAATCAGTTCCCAAGTGGCTTCTGAGCACCTTCTGCAAGGTCGCCGGGCGCCCTGCAGTCTAATTATGCAGGGCTGTGTGTGTTTTGCAAAGAAATAGGTCAGAACGCCCAGTGTGATTAGCTTGGCTGGAAATTTTCTATGTATCTTCTACTTAAAAAGAAAAAAAATCACCCTGAAACTCATACTTCTTTAGTTTATTCCTAATGTTCTGGAAATAGCTTTGATTCTTCCCCAACTCCATGCGCTCTCCAATGCAAAGGTTTGTACAGAAGCTGTAAGGGATCACAGAGACTAGAATCCTTGAGCACAGCATCATTTATCCTTTCCTACAAGGCACCTCCCGGGGCTGGGAAAGGCTGGGAAAGAACTGTTCATCCTGGTTCCTCACTTCCCCTGGCTTCTCGCCTCCACAAATATTGAAGGGAGAGGACCAGCCATGATCCAGCCAGGAGGAAAACCCCTTCCCCCGGGATGGGAGCAGGGCCATCAGCCTCCACCTGGAGACACCTGCTCACCTACTCGCCCATCTGACACCACAGCTCAGACCACAGTTTTCCAGACGAGATCAGTCTCAAATGCCGGAGCCCACAGGTGAACTGACTACATATAAATGCATCTCTATGTATATGCTATAGGCGGTGAGGTGGTCAGTCTTGCCCCATCCTATTCAGGACCTGTTGAAACTCTTAGAGAGAAGAGTCTGTCAAACAGCCCCTATGTTCCACAGCTGTTGCATTAACGTGGTCACATCTTTGACTTTAGCCTTATTTTAATTGCAGCGAATTCTCAGTTTTTCTGTCTGCAAATGTTCTAGGTATAAATTTATAGACAGAATCTCCATCATCTGTTTTTGCTTGTTGGTTTGTGTGTTACTAGAACTCCCGCTACTGGGCCACCTCCTTAGCTATTAACAGGTGCTCTCCAGGGCTGCTGGGAGAAAAGTCATTGGTACCTGCCAAACACGTGGAGATGGCTTCTCTCTGTGGATGCCCTACGGGGTATCAGTGGAAAGTTGGTCAGAGATCCCCGGGAAAAGAAGCAAGCCCCCTGACATGGAGCCGTGCTCAACACTTACTGTCCCCAACTCCCACGTCTTCCCAAATGTTTTACTCACCTGTTACCGTACATCTGTCCTTAGAATTTCCTTCCTTCCTGGAGCCCACACCTCCATCCTTTAAAACTTCCATTGATGATTCCCAGACCTGCCCCCTGAAAGCATACGACCTTCCTGTTCACTGGGCTGCTTTCAAAAGCCAGTTGTGTCTGGATTCCTGTGCTATGTCTTTGGAGCAATTACATATCAAGTTCTCATCCATGTGACAACCTTCCAAGCAGGGGAAGTCAGCAGTTAGGTTTTTAATCCAAGTCTAAGGTATTCCCCCAAATTTCTCTATTTACCGTTTGCTCCAAAGTGATTTTATGCCCACCCCGTGCTCATAAACTCGATAATTTGGTGTTAACATTTTTCACTGTAGCTAGTTTCTCTATGAAGCAATAATTTAAAAATATTAACAGGAGCTGGGGAAAAAAATGAAGAGCTTTTTGAGTTCTGGGACCTTCCTCGCGCCTATGCCATGGATGGAGTAGCCCATTATTTGGGGAGGCTGGGTGGTCACCTGCAGCTCCCAAAGGGCAGACACCTGAGCCATTGGGCCAGCTGGCCCATTAGAAATGCAGTTAGAAATCTGGAAGGAAGGAAAAGATTATGAAAAGTAAACATTCAGACCACAAAGTCCACATACTTTATTGAAAAAGTGCTACCAGGGTTTGGTCTGGTTGTGTGTGGATTTGTTTTGATAGTTACTTCTAATAATACTTGAAGTATTAATGTGTTTAAGCTCGAAACATAATAATTTACATTTCTTATGAGGACAAAATTTTAAAAGCTTTCTGTGACATAAGGAGTCAGAGAACTATGAAATAATTTTAGAAAACTTTTTCTAAATATGGTTGGGTTACTTGATTTTTTACTTATTTTGTTTTCAGAGCTTAAAGGGGAAGATCCCTGTTCATTCTGAAAGATGGCTCTTTAGGAAATATTATTCCCAGACAATATCAGATAGCTTTTATTACGGACGTATGCATATATATATTTATTACCATAAATGGTTCTCAGCTTGTGGGAAATTATTTATAAAACAGATGAAATGTCATAACTTTTCCACTATCATACAAAGTGAATTAAATGTACCATAGAGCTTGATATTATGAAATATCAACATCTGTCTGTACTAAGATAACCCCTGTATTTGAGACATTTCATTTGAAATCCATTCAGAGGCTGTGATGCTATAACGTGCTCTAAAAGAATCTATCTTAATTGTTTTTAGCCTTTATCAACCAGGAAGCAAGGCTTGGGTCTTAGGATTTGAAGCAATAACAAAAGAAAACTAGAAAATTCAAGGCCTCACCATGTCTTTTGTATTTTTTAAGTGATTTTTGTC
Source organism: Lipotes vexillifer (assembly GCF_000442215.2). NCBI lineage: Eukaryota > Metazoa > Chordata > Mammalia > Artiodactyla > Lipotidae > Lipotes > Lipotes vexillifer. The sequence goes on along the minus strand of NW_006790942.1, from coordinate 1,142,101 downwards.
ACATTTGAGCCTGGAAGTTCTAAGTATCCAATAATCATCATGTGTGATTTTTTCCTTTTCTGAGTGCTGTGGGAACTTAGTAGAACCTTAAAATACTCTCAGACAAAAGTACATACGTGAAAATTGGGAACATTAACATCTCACTTTAATTAATTTACATATTTATATCAAATAGGAACATTCTATCTATATTTCAGATGAACGAATTGCTCTTAAAACCCCTGAGGAGTAAATAGCTTCCCTTCAGCCGTAAGCATCTTCCTCGTGTGTCTACAAAATGAATGTCCTCCTAATGCTTACATCACTCCCTCCCTGGCACAGGGGCGTCTAGGCGGACTCATGTTTTGTTCAATTTACTCTTAAGTATCTTATTATTTTTGAGGCTATTGTAAACGAAAACATTTCCTTAATTAAAATTTCATATTGCTAGTGTATAAAATTACCACTGAGTTTTGTATATTGACTGAGTATCCTACACCCTTATTGACTCTCGTAGATGTTTCTGTTCGTGTGTGGTGGCCTTGGAGTTTTACATGTACAAGATCATAGCAGCTGCAGATGGAGATACTTTTACTGCTTTCTTTCCAATCAGGGTAACTTTCATTTGTTTTTATTTCTTTTTATAAAGTAAACTGCCTGGTTCCATCTAGGTTTTGTAGCATCAATACGTGCAATATATATTTCTATAGTAATATCTATAAACGCTCAGTTATACTACTTTTCTGCTCATCTTAGCAATTCAAGTTGTGTGACACATTGTAGACAATAAGTATTCATTATACAGTTGAATTACTGAAGCTATAATGTTTCACTGTTGTATGACATTAAAAATATCTTGTATTCTGTATTTTACACTCTACTTTATGGTGCTTCACAGATATTACATTCCTTACAAAGCAAAGGTGTGTGGCAACCTTGTACTGTCAGGTAATGGTTAGCATTTTTTAGCAATAAAGTATTTTTAATTAAGGTATGTACATTTTTTAGACATAATACTATTGCACACTTAATAGACTACAGTATAGTGTAAGTGTAACTTTTAAGTGCACTGGGAAACCAAAAAATTCACATGACTCTCTTTATCGCCATATTCACTTCATCGTGGTGGTCTGGAACCAAACCCTCAGTGTCTCCAAAATATGCCTGTAGGATAAAGAACTTGTATTCAAAATATATTTTAAAACTCTCAAAACTCAATACGAAGAAAAGACCAACATAATTTTTTAAATGAAGAAAATATTTGAATAGGTCCTTCATGAGAAAAGGCATATGGATTGCAAAAAACACATGAAAGTATGTTGAACATGCCCAGTGAGATACCGCTAACCCCATGAGGACGCCTAAAACGTCAGTCACCACAAGAAATGCTGTCAAGGGTATGAGGCATGCACACTCTGCTGGTGGGACCATGGAGGGTATGACCGCTTCCAAAAAAGTGACATTGTCTTAAAATATTCAACACACTCCCACAGCATAACCCATGCCCTTAGGTGTTTACCCAAGAAAAATTAAATTGTGTAGACATACAAAGACCTGTAGACAAAGGTCCAAAGCCATTTAATTTATAATCACCAAAAACTGGAAACTACCCAAATGCCTCTCAACATGTGAATGGATAAATAAATTGCTGTATATTCATACAGTGGAATACTGCTCAACAGTAAGAAGGAAAAATTCATTAAACAAGCGACTTCAGAGATCAATCTTAAAATAATTGTTTAGTTAAAGAAGCCAAACAAACAAAAAGAATACATATTGTACTCTCTACATAAAATTCTGGAAAATGCCAACTTATCTAAAGTGGTGGAAATGGGGAGGGGGCCCAAGGAGAGACAAGAAGAGGAGACCACCAAAGGCCAGGAGGACTCCTGGGGATGATGGCTGTGACATTTGTTATCTTGAAGACGATGATGCTTTCACAGTTCCACACGTATCAAAACCTATCAAATGGTACATTTTAAACACGTGACATTTATCATATGCCAGACATCCTAAATAAAGTTGTTTAACAATTAAGTCTAAAAGAGATTTTGGCCCAAATTACTTGTTCATGGTCATGGCCGAAAACCAGCCCAGTGGCAGGTTGATAAGGGAACTGTCTCACCTGTGATCGCTGCATCATCGTGAGCCCACCTCTTGCTAAGGAGAGACAGCGGGCAAAGTAGCACTAGTAAACCAGACATCTCGTCTTCCTGTTAACTAGTCTTTTTGCTTTGGTACAAAACTTGATGCAGCTTGATGTCAGTTTCTTCATCTAGAAGATACAGACATCGACTCTAAAATCCCATGACTTGTCGTTTGTAGGCTGTCAGTCAGTTAACACCTTAATTCATCAAAGGTTCCGTTTCTAACACAAGTAATACCTGTGTAATTGTCCTCACGGGTTCTTATCAGGATCAACGTTTGCATTATTTCCTCTGTTAAATATTCTCTGGAATTGAAATAGCAGATGCTGTCTGTGCTGAACCGTCTGATCTCAGTGCATGCTGTTTTACTGCTGTTAAACTTTATCTCCACAATGGCATTGATGTAAATGCTCTCTGGCCCGCCTACGAGCTACATTAACCCCTGGAATGAGCAGAGCGCAAGACAAACTCTCAGAGCGAGACTGTAACTTTCTCCTCAAAGATATAAAGAACATGAACATTTTTCCGGTAGGAAATGTGTGGTCAAGAAGCCCCAACAAAATGACTCAATGCTTTAGCACAGATTTTTATAAGCATTTTAAGGAATTAAATTTTACTGTCATAGTCTATGAAATATACAAGGCATGATACATGGGTAAAATCTCTAAAATATGTAAAATCAGGAAGTCAGCCTGAGTGGTGTTATCTTTCAGTTTTATTTTGTCCCTTTTATCTCATTTACTGCTTGGTTAAGATATTAGGCTGGTATACCTTAAGATCTCACCACGAATGCTTAATGAACCGTTTACCATTTTCTCATCAGAAAACACAGTAAATCATGAGATAGTTTCTACTAGAGATGGAAGAGGGTAGGTGACAGTAAATCATCACAATCCACTGCTGCTCAGACACTGGATGGCATAGGTTTTCCAGAGTAAATTGGCAGAGGAGACCAAAGGCCATTTGGTGATGCGCTGATTTCATGCCTCTCCTTCCACACTGAGAGGGCCAGCCACTCACAGCCATTCGCAAGAAGGCAGAGGAGTTGTGTACTCTGGCATCTCTGGGTCCTCCCGGGCCCTGTTTTGACTGGGCAAGTGCAGCAACCCCAGTCAGCAAGTGCATGTTCATCAGAGGCTCTGACCCTCCAGGATGAGGCTCCGGCTCCGATGGAAGAAGAGAAACCTGGGGTGAAGGCAGGGGATGCCCCAGACTTTCTTCCTGGGAGGCCCTGGCCTCTGTGCCCTGAAATCCTGGGCGGGCTCCCCCTGGAGAGAGTGAACATAATGTGAGTAGCAGGTGGTCCCGAGAGGCTGGAGGAGGGGACCGCGACGGAGGCTGCTGGAATCCGTCCAGATCCTTCCTGAGCCCGCATGGCCGGGCTGCTGCAGATCCAGACACAGCCCTCCTTGAAGAGTCGCCACTGCTGAGGGGAGCTCACCCACCTCTAAAACCTGGGCGCGTACGTCAGAGGCCCCCCTCACGCCCCGGGGCTCCACAGCTGATGATGCTGTGGTTCCAAGTGTGACCCACTTTGCTCAAGGTGGGATCTTTGTATTATTGACATCACATTACATTATATTATGCGCCCAACCCGCTCTGACCTGGTCCACCCGCCTCAGGACGAGGCAGACTCTGCTGGGGACATGTCTGTGCTGGGGCCACTGTTCTTTCCCATCCCGCTTCTCTACTCCTTCCAGCCCCTCCCACACATCCTGCGTCTAGAATATTGAAGTCAATATTGGCTTCAAGGAAATTTAGCTTGATTATTTTTACTCCTACAGGAATACCCCATAGGATGTATTTATGTGTCACAGAGGGTGTTTTCAGGCCTGTGGGTCTAGTTTGGGGCGGTGGACGAGTCTAGATCATATGCCCAATAAATTCACTGTAGGCAGAATCTATGATGACTGGAATAGGATTCAGTGTTGAATGGGATAATGTGAAACGTGTGAGTACAGAGGTTAATTTCTGGCAATTACCTGATCTTTTAAAGTTGATTTTTATAGAGAATATTTTAGCTCAGCAATAACAGATATATTTATCCTTTATGCTTTTTACATTTTTTTTTATAACTTTTTTTCTGACCTCTCCCTCATGACAAGACCCAGCTGGAAGGCCGTCCTTCCCACAAAACCGTGAGTGAAACTTCAAATGGGAGTCTTTTCTCTCTGTGCTGTGAGCTATTTTGGCACTTTATAGGCAACTAGCTTCAACTCCATCCACTTCTCTTATGTAATTTTTGCTATTGAAATAAATTACCCTCCTTCAGCTATCAGGTGATTTACCATCAGACAGCAGGACCCTGGCCTGCAGTTTTCTTGGAATTCCTCCCAGAATCTAACCAAAGTGCCTTCAGTCGTAAGTGATTGGGGTTGGCTTAGGGCAGGTAGAATTCACATACTGACAATGTGTTATCAGAAGATGCAGGCACCTTGAAAAACTACATGAAGGCCCAGATTATTTTGTGAATTTATTTGATTACAAGTGGCCAGATGTGATTGCCTGTGAGCACAATAGGTGGGAAGACAGGAGAAACAGGAAAAGATAAAAGCAACTACCCAGACCCTGGCCATACATCCAGCTTACACGGACTGAGCATTAAATCTGCACAACACTTAATAGACAAGAATTATTTATTCCATTTCACAGAGTTGGAGATTTAATTCAGAACTACAAAGTAATTCAGATGCGGTTACTTAGTAGCTGGGCCAGAATTCAAGAGAAGTAGGTTTAAAACATCTGCTCTTTCCATTAAAACTTTGTCTCTGTTGAGACCCAAGTAATCTGAAATTCTATCATTTTACCACCATTTAATGTAACTTTTACTTGTGAAGATAAGCTTCCTCAATGAAAATATTGTTTATGCACGTATATAAGCACTGAACGCTTATAATGCCCAAGATTCTGGGAAAGATGCTGCGAAACATATAAACAGTGTATCTTAAATGGAAATTCCCCTTCTCAAATTTCAGTGTCTTCAGCACTAACAGAGGGAAAGCCTTTGCCTGGGGAATGTACAGACGGCATGGCAGTCCTCCCTCAGTATCCACAGGGGATTGATTCCAGGACCCCCAGGGACGCCAAAATCCACAGACGCTCAAGTCCCTTGCATAAAACGGTGGAGTCCAGTGAATACAGCCGACCCTCGGTACCCTCGAGCTCACATCCGCGGATTCAGCCAACCTCCTCCATAAGGCGGGCCGACTGTGCTATTACCCCACCACTCAATACTCACTTCATACACACAAAAATATGTTATTTCCAAGTTCAGCAGAATTCTACGTACCACAGTGTTTACATTTATAAGATTTCAAATTCGAAAGCCATGATTTAAATCCTGGATTGACCAGTGACAACTACCTGTGATGTCTTGCCAGTTTTACCTCTTAAAATCTCAGTTTATTCACCAGCAAAATAAGCACTTTCTTTAGTTTGTTATGTACCTTAAATAAGATACGAGTAAAATAAAATACTTAAGGAAACCACTGGCACGTGTGTTCAATAAGTAATCATGTGACTGGTATTTAGTATCTCAATACAATACTAATCCCTCCTGACATAGAAATATCAGAAGGAATTGAAAAATGAATATTGTGACCTTTTTTTCCTTAAATATGTGTTAGCATATACGGTATTTGTCTTTCTCTTTCTGACTTACTCCACTCTGTATGACAGACTCTAGGTCTATCCACCTCATTACAAATAGCTCAATTTCGTTTCCTTTTATGGCTGAGTAATATTCCATTGTATATAAGGTAGATAGCTAGTGAGAAGCAGCTGCATAGCACAGGGAGATCAGCTCGGTGCTTTGTGACCGCCTGGAGGGGTGGGATAGGGAGGGTGGGAAGGAGGTGCAAGAGGGAAGGGATATGGGGACATATGTATAGGTATAGCTGATTCACTTTGTTATAAAGCAGAAACTAACACACCATTGTAAAGCAATTACACTCCAATAAAGATGTAAAAAAAAAAAAAAAAAGAATATTGTGTCTTTCCATGGGCCCTTTTCTCCCCTCCCCAACCCCAGGGTGAGGAGAGATTTCAATATAACAGGCTTGAGATGTGGATTTCTGGACTTCCTTTCCATAACCCCCTTCAGAGTGAAGAACTCTTGTTTTCAGAAAGAAGTGAATTGTCCTAAAGGTAAGAAGTTTCAAATTAGGGGGAGAAGGGGGGGAGGGGCACGTAGCTACCCGAGGCAGTTTCTCCCAGGATTGGGAAGGTGATGGAGGCGAATGTTTTTCATCACAGAGTCCACCCACCACACAACTTCGCGATGCAGGAGAGGCAAGAGCCTTAAAAGTGAATTTCTGTGGATTAATTTAAAACCCGCAGCCCAAGAAGCTGGGAAAGGCCCTTCTCCCCAAAGCTGATCCAAGAGCAGGTGGCCACCGTCTCCAAGAGCGTAACACCCATGACGACCATGCTTGGACCAAAGTTCCCGAATGTTTTAGAGCAGGTGGGGTCCCCTTCAGGTGGCCTGAGCAGGAAGGAGAAGGCGTCCAAAGTAAACGATGACACAGAATCCCGATCAGATCAGCAGGGTAGGGGAGCTCAGAGCACATCGTATTAGACAGAAAAATTAACGGCGACAGACTCTCTCTGTCACAATAGGAAATAAAGCTCACGTCAGCTAGAGCAGTTCTTTTTCTTGCTTCCCACCCTCACCTTCAAGCCCCAGTGAACTCATGCAATCTCAATTAAAGGAACAAACTCATTCCCATTAAGACGCTCTTTAAAGAAACCATTCTAGGTTCTGTTTCAGATTGCGTTTTCGTGTATTTTAAAATGAAAAAATAGAAACAAACTGGCCCTTTTTAGGTGGCTCTTGCAAATTTGAGGGTCTAAAATTGGCAGATTCCTGCAGTTTTTAGCCATGAAGCCAAGTCTTTGAAAATAAATTAGACGTTCTGAGGTGGAACAGGGAAGTTAGAGGACCGCATAAAGATGGGTTGCCAGGGAAACTCCTAGTCAGAGGAAGGGAATGGGGAAGAATCCCACGCGTGCCGCCCCCGCGCTCAGGGGAGGTGCTGACTGCTTTCTCAGCACCGCGGACAAACGTTGGGGCCACTTCAGCACCAGGTCTGGAGGGTGTGCCCTGCGGTCAGCACTCATGCAAGGCCATGGGCCCCCAAAGGAAACAAAGCACAATCACCTTCTTTAAGGAGCTAAAATCAACTGGAGTTGATAGAACATAGTGACCTCCAAAAGAGATGTGCAGGCAAAGGCAGCACATAAAAAGCATCCCTGGGGTCCATCCTAGAGAAGATGCCTGCAGGTTTAAGGATGACTCGGTATTGCCTGTGTGTGTGTGTGTGTGTGTGTGTGTGTGTGTGTGTGTGTGTGTGTGTGTGGATGGGGGGGGGGGGGTG
>NW_006790942.1:1084593-1134440 GCF_000442215.2 Lipotes vexillifer | reverse complement strand
TTTAAGGATGACTCGGTATAGCGTGTGTGTGTGTGTGTGTGTGTGTGTGTGTGTGTGTGTGTGTGTGTGTGTGTGGATGGGGGTGGGGGGATGGTGGGGGGGCAGGTTGGAGGTGGATCAAGATGTGTGCAGGGATGGCACCTCCTAGAACCTCCGATGGGAGCAAGCCTGGCAGGAGAGGCTGACATTGTAACAATCCTTTGTGACTGTAACAGATGACGTTTGCACAGCGCTTGCTGTTTGCCTGGTGCAGCCCTGAGTCCTTTACTTTAACTATCAGTGCTTAGAGCGACAGCACCATGTACCATCCATTTGAGAGGGGAAGGGGATGCCGTTTAATAATTATGCTGAAACAACACGTACCAGCCATGATTTTCAAGGAAAACTAGAGTAAACGGTCTCTGTTTTTTATAGATTTTTAAAAATGAGGTACAGAAAGATTGTCACTTGTCCAAGGTTGGAGATTTTAGGAGGACAGAACCAGGGCAAGGTATCTGGGGGAGAGGGGCAGGGCCTGGAGAGGAAAGGTTGAGAACAGGCGATGGGAGGCTTAGAAGTAAAGCCGGGGAGATGTGGTGACTGGCTGAGGGTCGGAGGTGAAGAAGTCCCTTGAATTCCGGCCTCGGCAGAAGGCGGATGGGGACCCACTGACCAGGACAGAGCCACAGACAAAGAACAGCTCCAGTGTGAAATGCTGACTTCCATCCAGCTGTGGGTCAGATGACACGTCTGCAGTGAGTAATAGCAAAACATGGTTGGCAGGATTGGGATGTATACACTTTAAATTCAGTGGAGAAATTAAGAACAAAAAGAGATAGAAAAATATATACAGAAGCATATATTGGTGCTGGTTGAAACAAGTGAAAACGCTGATAGCCATAGTGTTTAAGGACCAGGAAAAGAGAAACAAAATAGTTCATCTTGTTCGTCACCCGCGTTAATTGCCAAGTTCCACAGGGTTCAGTCTCTTCATAGATTTGCATTTGACGGAGAGCCCAGTCCACTGACATATACACACTAGTAAACCAACAAGGACCTACGGCACAGGGAGCTCTACTCAATATTCTCTAATAACCTAAATGCGAAAACAACTTGCAAAAGAACAGATACATGTATATGCATAACTGAACCACTTTGCTGTATACCTGAAACTAACACAACATTGTAAATCAACTATATTCCAATCGAAAATAAAAATTAAAAAAAAGAATAACAAAAAGCATTCTCCTCTCTCTGTGCGATGCCCAGTAGCCCCGTATGAATGTTCATTCCTCCCTCCGTGCATTGCTCACCAGTCTCTCCGCTCAGACCCGTGTACCCAGACACCTGCCCTGTGCACACACCAAGCTCCGGCCTCCTCCCTGCGCCCTCACCCACCACGCAGGGCCCAGCCCCTCTCTTCCCTCCTCACGCCACACGGGTCCCCTCCTCCAGGGAGGTGGCTGCCGGACTCCTGCTCCGGCCCAGGCAGTGACCCGGCTGCCCCAGGAGGACGGGAGGGTCCAGAGCTCCCTGGGCTGCAGACTCTCATCCCCTCTGGGGACTGTCACCTCCCAGAGTAAAGTACTAAGGGCTCTGGAGATACTTTGAGATTGTTGTTTAGTTTTGCTTTTAATCTCCAATTACTTTCCTAGCAGCAAAACATGGGGGATTGAACACCGTTATTACACAAAGATGATGAAAACATGGAAGTAAGTCAGGCCAAACCCTTTCCCAGCGTGAACTGAACAATATTAACTGAGCAAATAAAGACCACCGTCCATGGCAATTGGCTTTGGATCCAGTAGAAAAGTTACAAGTGGAGTGTGACAAACACAAGTTTAAGCCTGGGTGACCTTGTTCAGCTCAAAATGTTTAACATATTTATATTTTCTATTTGAAAAAGATTATTTTAACATTTTTATACATCTCGGGTACTCACTGCAAAAAGCATAGCTATCGTTAGAGCAGGAAGTTATTTCTATATTAGTTTTAGTACATTTATCCTCTCCCCTCCAAAAAAAAAAATCAAAAAAATTTTTCAATGTGTAATAGGTTTGAATAGACACATCATCATAGAAGATATACAAATGGACAAGAAGTACATGAAAAAATATTCAACATCATTAGTCATAAGGGAAATACAAATTAAAACCACAGTGAGATTCAATTAAATACTTATTACAATGACTAAAAAAAACCCTGATAATACCAAGTGTTGACAAAAATGTGGGGCAACAGGAATTCTAGTATATTGTTTGTGAGAATTCCAGAGGGTCCAGCAACTTGAGAAACAGTTTGGTAGGTGGTGGTAGTGGTTCATCTTGTGCTGCTGTGTTTTTATAAAGTTAGATCTACACTTTCCACGTGACCCAGTATTCACACTCCTAGCCACTCACCCGAGAGATATAAAAACATGCCCACGTAATGACTTGTACGCAAATGTTTATTCAAATGAGAGAAAGCTGGAAAAAAAACACCAGTGTCTCATAGACTGATGAATGGGTAAGTAAATGTCAGCACACAAACACACAGGAATAAAAAGAATGAACTACTGACACAGTCAACAACATGCATAAATCTCAAAAGGATCGCAGTAACTTACAGGAGCCACACCCCAAAAATACTAACCGTGTACGATTGTGTATCTGTGAAATCTAGAAAAAAACAAAGCAATGGTGACATAAAGCAGATCAGACCTGGCCAGGACTTTGTGGGCATAGTGTAAAGGAGCAACAGGAAATTGGGGGGGGGGTGGAAATGTTGCATATCTTGTCGATGGTAGCGATTTAGACTGTGTACATTTGTTAAAGTTGATGAGCTATATTTAAAATAGAACATATTCTTGTTTTACATTATACCTCAATAAAGTTGATTTTAAAACAGCAAAATCACAAGCCTTCTGTTACTGTATTTTACGTTGCATTTCTCCCTGGCTTCTGGCTCTTCTTTGTTTTGGGCCCCCTGGAAGCGCCTCTGCGCCTCTGAGCAAGTTCAAGCTTCATGCCCCACACGTCTCTCGCTGCTAATACTTTGCTCTTTAAATGTTAACTGTTTTCCCAGCGTTGGACGGCGAGCTGCAGTTTTCTTCGCCCAGAGGCCTGAGCCCTGGGAGCAGCCTTACACCGAAAAGCCAGAAACTCACAGCTCTGACTCTTTTTTTTTTTTTCTCTCTTGGATGCTCTCCAGCATCTTTAAGTGTTTTTTTAAATCCACTTTTATAATTGCTTTTTCTGGAGGCTTCATAGGAGCACCTCACTGTCAACATGCCTGGAGCTCAAGGGCCTCCAGCTTGATTAGTTCAAAGACCTTATCAAACAAGTGTTTGATTAGGGCCCAGGACTGCATGATGTGACTTTCTTAGGCTCTATACCTCTCTGTTTCTGTCTCTCTCTGGGAGTCACATCCTGCTTCCCGGCCATCAACAGCTGGGGCTCCAAAGGCCAGTCTGCACTTTGCACCTTCCCTGTGCTTTTAAGTTCAAGGCAGTGGAGTTTCCATCAGAACAATTCTCTTAGAAATTGTGTGAATTTCTATTAATTGCATTGGGGTTTATGCCAATAGAACAGAAGTCCAAGGACAAATCGCTTTGAGATGTGCCTTCTCTACTTTGAGCTCCTGTAAAGCTCCTCCTAACATGCTTACAAGTGTATTTTTAAACAGAAGATCATGAGGCACACACGTGAGGTCCTTCAGAGGCCTTTGTCTTTCTGAAAGCTTTGATCAGGTGCCACCTTAAATCTCTCTGAGATTTAAAAAGGGGTCTTAGGGCTTCCCTGGTGGCGTAGTGGGTGGGAGTCCGCCTGCCGATGCAGCAGACACGGGTTCGTGCCCCAGTCCGGGAAGATCCCACATGCCGTGGAGCGGCTGGGCCCGTGAGCCATGGCCACTGGCGTCCAGAGCCTGTGCTCCGCAATGGGAGAGGCCACAACAGTGAGAGGCCCAGGTACAAAAAAAAAAAAAAAAAAAAAAAAAAAGCACCTTATAGACTCACCTCTGTTGTTTTTTTTTTTCCCAAAGCAATTTCTTAATATGAGATTTGTTTTGCCATTTGGATAGACTGGGAATAACAGAAGAGCACTATCTTTGAACCCTTCAAATCCTGAATCCTTTAAAAGATCTTTAATTTTGCTTGAAACCTAAAATTTCCTTTTTTAGCTCATCTCTCTTCTCCCTAATTTTACGACAGGCACCTAGAAGAAACCAGGTGCTGTTTTTACAATATTCTGCAGAGCTGAATCATTGACCTCCTTAGGGGTATTTCCTGCTTTCCACACCATTGCAGGTGAGAGCATTGACAAACTTCCCAACACTATGTGATAAGGAGACCCTTCCCCTCTTCTTGCAAAAAAACATTTTCTTACTTTTCATTAGCCATTACAGACAGCCTTCTCCAGGCCATTTGGACTCAGGCTAATAGTCTCAAGACTATCGCCGAGTCTGCCCACTCTGAATCCCAAGGTGAATGCCACATGTGTTAGGTTTTTGTTACAGCAGCCTCCCTATTACAGGCACTGACTTTTCCCTGTTATTCCTTGATGATTAACAGATCACCCCCCGAAACCTAGGGGCTTTGAATAATAATCGTTTTATCCTTGCGTCTCACGTTCCTGGAGGTTGACTGGGCTCAGTCCGGGTCCTCACATTTTTGCATCTGAGGATGGAGTCTCCTTGCAGGCCTCCTTACTCCCATCAGACAGGGGTCCACGTCCACCTGCTGGGCCTGGCGGCTGGAGCCCTTTCTTCATGTGGCCTCTCTGTGTGATCTAGGCTGAGTCACAAGAGTTGACACACCAAGAGACAGCTGGTAGAAGCTACCAGCTTCTTTAACCTTGGCCTTGGAAATAGGCACAGTGACACTTTGCTGTATCCTCTTACTCAAGCAGTCAGAGAGCCCAGATTCCAGGAAGGGAACACAGACCTCATCTCTAGATAAGAGTGTCAATGAACTTTGTTCCTCATGTTTTAAAACCACCAGGTGGTTTGATATCCCAAAAAGTTAACAGGAGCACTGTATCCATTAAGACACTTACATGCCTAAGCCCCACTGCTTTGAACACGGAGAGCTCCACCTAGCACAGAAATCAGGAGAATTTTCAAACTTCCTCATGCCCTTTCTATTTAAGAATCACTTGTAATGTCGCTTATTGTTTTTAGGTATTAAAGCAGTTACGGAATTGCTTAACCTCTGTCCCCACACACATACAAACACACACGTATACAAACACACTCACACATTTTAGTCTTTGTGATTAGTTTGTTGGACTAAATTTTAGCTTTGGAAATTGAGACTTTAAGCTGTGATTTTTACTAATGATTTCAACATTAACATAAGGAAGTTTCTTTTAATAAAATTAAAAATAATATTTTAATTGATAACATAATATGACTAGCAAATTCGAAATAGCAACCAAAAATTTGAAATAAGAAGACATTTTGGTAAGTTGGCTGATCACAAAGTTAATATATAGATATAAGGTTTTTCTTTATAAAATCAATAACTGATTAGAAAATATAATGGAATAAAATATGTAATTTATAGTACCATCACATAAAATAGAAATCTTGAAAAACCTTAACAATCAAGTTTAAAGTCCCTAAAACTTAGGAAACTTTGAAACCCCTTTGTGGACCATAAATGAAATTTTCATAAATGCAAAGACTTATCTTGTTTTCAAATACAAAGACCTGATATTGTAAAATGTCACATTTTTCCCCAACTGATTTATAAAAATACAGTGCAATTCCTATAGGATTTTTATGAGAGAGAGAGCCTTAATAAACTAATATGAAAGTTACTCGTTTACAAAAGAAGAGAAATGAGAGTGAAGGAGAATGAGGCTGGTGCTGACACATAAAATGCAAAATCGGGGCTTCCCTGGTGGCGCAGTGGTTGAGAGTCCGCCTGCCGATGCAGGGCACACGGGTTCGTGCCCCGGTCCGGGAAGATCCCACATGCCGCGGAGTGGCTGGGCCCGTGAGCCATGGCCGCTGAGCCTGCGCGTCCGGAGACTGTGCTCCGCAACGGGAGAGGCCACAACAGTGAGAGGCACGCGTACCGCAAAAAAAAAAAAAAAAATGCAAAATCGTACAGACTTCATGGTAGTGGTCTTGATAACGGTCCAGGACTAGGCCCATAAATGGCACAACATCCTTGATAATCTGAAAATAGACACAAATACATGTAGGAATTTGTCAGATGATCAAGGTATACTTTAAATATCTATGGTTTATTAAATAAATTGTTATATTTATAATTATATTAAATATAAATTTAACATGTTAATTTATATTAAATGTAAACATGCTCTGCAAATAAATTGAAGAAAATAACTAGACTTTTTCTCCTTAAAGGGGGAGAAAATATTCCAAATGAATCAAAGATTGCACTGCAACTTGAAGACACAAAGATAATAAAATATAAAGTTTTCTTGACTATTTTCTAATATGAGGGGAAGAGTGGTCCATTAAAATATAAATTCAAAATCACAACAAAGAATCTCCATGTAGAACACCTAAATGTTAGCCTTCTGCCAACTATAAAGGTATCTAGACAAAGAAAACACTAGAGAAAAATCATTTTACAAAACATAGATGATACGTTTTGATTTTCTTAATAATAAAAAAAAACTTGTTACAAATTAATAATACTAAGATGCCATTTAAAAGGGGTCCATAAACCAAAATAAAAAGCTGTTCAGCTTAGCTTATCTGTAAATAAATGCAAAGTAAAGCAATGACCAAATATGACACAGCATCAAAGTCCATTGACCAATACGTAGCACTCACACTGGCAGTCACAGTTTTGGAAAGGAGGTGGCAATCCTTCTTTCCTTGAAATAGTTTACTATTTAGTTGAGGTAGGTAATTTATTTATGTATATCATTTATTTATATATATCGTTTATTTATTTATATCATTCATGAGACATGGGACATTCTGCCTACCTTCTGAAGCCACATTGATTGTAAAGCTCTTATATAGCATGAAAATATTATATCCTGTTGGAATAATCTTGGCCAGAATAGGCTTGTTTAAAAATTAAAAACAGCAGGCATATTTAGTGTTTTACATGAATCACCAGGAACTCTTGACCAGGGTAACGTGTGTCAAAGGGACGTGAGCCACAGCTTCACGTGCTGTTTAATCGCTGCAAAGGACAGTGCCCATCAGGCTCAGCGGCTCCAGGTTTCCAAGACGCAGTGAAGGAGGGAGTAGACAGGAACATCCTGAGTTTCAAGGACACCCTGTCTTTAATGCGCTGCTTTGGTAGCTGAAAGTGGTTTACTTTCAGCTTTCAGGTCAGATCACCCGGGCTTAGGATTCGTGCTGGGGGCCAGTAACTGGACCAAAATCAGCCATGACTTAGCGTTGGTGTCAGTATGGTGACAGTTTCCCATGCTTCCTTGCGATAGCCCCATTTTACACATACCGTTCTGGAATCATGCCCAGCCTAGCACTTCCTGGATGATAGTATTTATAATATTATTAATAATGATTATAGTCAAAGCTAGCCTAGTTTCATAAATTACCTCCACTTTGTATTTTCATTCTGCTGATTCTCATGTAGGAGTATATGAATTGCAGGTACAGTGATCAGAGATCTCGTTTCAATATGTGGTTAATACTGAAATACAAACGATGATCATTCACCCTCTTTTGCTAACCCTTCGCATCCGGCCCATTTGTTGAATAAATGATAAGCAGTTGGAAGGAGTGAGTAGAGACGGTTTGCTCCTTCTGGCCTTTGTGGCAGGCAGGAGACAAGTGAGGTGCTGATGACGCTGCCCGTTCCCTTCCAGATCCATGGGCTGTGCCTTGGCCCGCATGAAGTGCCAGGGCACTAGTGGGGTGGGGGTCGGGCAATGGGAATCCTCGGGAATTATGGTTTATAGGCGCATAAAATACGTGTGTAACAGACGTGGAGTAGTCCTGTCATAGAAAAGATGGAAAATAAACACTCTTTGCTACAGCAGTTTTTTTCGATTATTTTAAAAATCTGTAACTTTGTATTTATTTCATTTAGTTTGATAACCCTTTTAAAGGATAAAAAGATGCGCATGGGAGAGCTCGAAAATTCAAGTGTATATTAGTGAGAAATTAGATATTAGAGTACTCAAAATACTGATGATTTGTGTATAACCTGCACAAGATATGTTTTCACCATTATTATCCACCATGAGACAGTAGCG
Source organism: Lipotes vexillifer (assembly GCF_000442215.2). NCBI lineage: Eukaryota > Metazoa > Chordata > Mammalia > Artiodactyla > Lipotidae > Lipotes > Lipotes vexillifer. The sequence goes on along the minus strand of NW_006790942.1, from coordinate 1,126,269 downwards.
ATGACACGAATCTTTTGGAAACAGGAAAACAAACACCTGCTGACGAAGCATCAGAATCTACTTCAAAAGCTGATCGTTATTTTAAAAAGACTGTGCCCCAAAGATGAAAAATTAACACATGAAACCGCACAAGGTGTGTTTACATATCACCCTGTAAGCATGATTTTTATGTATATGAAACGATTACTCTCCTAAGTTAAGTTCATCCAGTTTTAATTCACATTTTCTCGGGCATGTACAAAAACTAAAGTGATAGCTGTTACTGTGTTCATTTTGCTATCGAGGGAAGAATTTCTGGGTTAAATAACCCCACTTTGCTCTCTTGGGCGGCGTGGAGCGGGCTGCTGCATAGGAAGGGGGGCGAGCGCAGGCTCAGAGCCCACAGTCCCGACAGATGCTGGCTGTCGCCCCAAGGCTGTAACCCCACTGCTGCCCAGTGGTCCTTGAAAACACTGAGCAGCTTCTGACTCACTGAAAGAGTCACAGAAAGATGGCTTCTACCTCCCCTAATAAAGCCAGACCGGTCTCAGAAAGAAATTTCTCCTTCCATTCATTTGCCTGTGAGAATACCCAACACAGGTTATAGGGCAGATCCCGGGCAGTGCAGATTCAGATTCGATTTGTTAGATGTGGGTAGAGGTCTGAGGGTCTGCGCTTTTGATAATCCTCCAGGTGTGACTGCGGTCTGAGGAACAAGGTTTGGAGCCCACTGAGCCCCGTGCCCAGCTGTGATTTGCCCTCGTTCTGGGGCTTTGGTCCTACAACCATTGAGTCAATGTGGCAAAGGTGGCTCAAGCCACACCACACAGAAAATTGCCCACGTTGCCTAAAACTTCTAGGAGAACACGTTTCCTCAGAGTCTAAATGAAACAAGCTGGATGACCTTCTCTTCCAGGGTGACGATGGCCGAGTGCCAAGGGAAGTACAGGCACTTGGACCTGAAGGCTCTGATGCTTTCTAAGATGAAAATGATGCCAGAGATGTCCCCAGTCACCACCATACAGGATACTGTTGATACCTTTGGTTTTTTAATAGGAGTTGATAAACTAGAAACCCCCAAAATAATCCCCTATGTGGACTGGAAAGGAGGAGTGGAAGCTGAACTGTGGTTTACTATTTTTCCAACTACGTGGAATATATTCCTGCAAGCAAAGAATACCATCTACTTTTGAATTACGTGATGCTAAAAGTTAATCAACTTTATAACGATACAAAATGCCTTCTACTAAGGCGATTAAAGGATAATTTTAAAAATAAGGCTAAAGAAAAAACTGGTCTGATTAACCAGCAGAATTCCATGTGGTATCACATTTCATAAAATTATGAATTTTGTGAAATTTTAGTCCCTTGGTCTCGATTTGGGTGTTATATTTTCATTTACATTATTCAGTCGCTTTCTTTCCATGTTAGATGATTTTTTTACACCAAGTCCATATTTGCACCTAGAATATAATAGAGGGTGACCTTTTTTTTTTCCTCTGTGGACTATTTCATTTTAAAAAGAGTACATTACTGCTACATTAAGTAAAATTTTAGAAATGAATAAGTTAATAAGAAGTTATTTGGTAGAACGTGGATCATTCTGGTTCTTTTAATATTCGGTATAACTGAATAAAAACAGAGATTAGCCCTGTTTTAATTAAATCATAGAAGCATCTATGATATTGATGTTGATGTAATTTTGATTGCCTTTCTTTGGATTATTTTTCCTTCTAGGTGTCATTTTCAGACACCTATTTTTGGAGAGCAACAGTAGAATGTTTATTTTCATAAGCGTAGCAAGTTTTTGCCTGACTAGCTCAGTTACACTCACAGCAGCCTAAAGCAGTTAAGTATGTTTTAGGTTGCTTTATTTTACTTATTAAAAAAATAAGAACAACAAACCAAACCCAGTGCTACACTATCTAAGGGTCAGTATTTCTAAAACCAAGCCTGTAATAGGCAGCATTTACCAGTCACTTCCAGAAGTATCTTAAATTAAATCAAAGGTCAGGAAAACTTGACTATTTTGCCAAAGCATCCCTTTAATTACTGATGTCCAGAATATTATCATAGAACAAAATGCAAAACCAAGAACTATAAAGCTTTTCACAAGAAAATATGGGGCAAATTATGTATGACCTGGAGTTGGCAAATTTTTTTTAGAAAGTACACCAAGACGCAACCCACAAAATGAAACAACGGGTAAATTGGACTTCATTACACTTAGGAACTTCGACTCTTTAAAAGACACTTAAGAGAATGAAAAGAAAAGCCATGGACTGAAAAAAATATTTGTAACAGTTACATCTTATTAAAGATTTGTATTCAGAAAAAAATATACACATATATATATATCCTCTCAAATTTCAATGAAAAAGAAACAACCCATGAAAATACACAAAACATATGAATCAAACTAGAGTTTAAAAGATATGTGCATACAAATAAGCACATGAAAAGATGCTGATCATCCTTAGTCATGATACAAATGAAAACCAAAATGTGATACAACTACATACTCACTAGAAGGGCCGGTGTTCAAAGTCTGACCATACAAATGAGGACGGGGACACCTCACACAGAGCTGGTGGGCATGAAAAGTGGTACAGCCACTTTGGAAACCAATTTAGAAATTTCTTTAAAAAGTTAGTCACCTACCACATGATCCAGCCATTCTGCTCCTGGGTATTTATCCAGAAGGATAGAAAATACGTTTGTACAGAAATGTTCATAGCAGCATTAATTTATAAGAGCAACAGCCCCAAACTGAAAACAACTCAGGGGCCCACCAGCAGGTGAATGAATAACCAAACTGCAGTGAATTCATACAAAAGAATATCACTCAGCAATAAAATAGAATGAATTATGGATTCACTCAACATGGACACATCTTAAGTTAATGATGATGAATGAAAAAACCCAGGCCCCCTCCCCCTAAAAGGAGTACATATTTTATGACCCCACATTCATAAACTGAGAAAATGCAAGTTAATCTACGGTGGCAGAAATGGTTACCTTCACTCACCTGACGGAAGTGATGGTTTCGACGACAACTAGACATGCCAGTGGTCGTCAAATTGTTCATCTTAAGTGTGTGCAGTGTCTTGTATGCCAGATATTCTTCAACAAAACTCTAAAAATAAATACATTTAAATAAAATAAAATTTTAAACATGTATAATTTGAGATACAAAGAATATTGCAACATTCGTTTGGAATTATTTAGTCCTTAGGAGAGAAATGTTTTCTCTGTTTACAATGAATTTGAAATCATGGGTGAATTCCAGCAGAAGCATCTCTACCTTTTAACTGGATTTGAAAAGGCATTTTTTTAGGACATGATTTGGAACACCATTTTTGCAAGATGTAATCGGAAACAAGTGATATAACTATTGATCCCCAATTATCTGTTAATATTATCTTTAAAATTTTTTACTCAAAAAGTGCCTGGATTTGAAAAATCAATGTTCAACCATTTCACCTTAGCAGTGTTTCTTCCTTCCTGGCAAATGTCCAAATAAACATGACTTCCACTCATCATGTCTAAATTTTGACACCTAAATTTTATTTCAAAGAAAGCCGTTCCTCATTTCTCAGCTCTTTTATAGGCATCGTGCGAATTTTCTCAGCTTTCAGTAGAGCTAACAAAGCACCACCACAACCAAAAAGCATCTGCAAGCGCTTCTTACTCAAGGAATTTTTTTTTGTCCAAAAGATTTTGAGAGTAATGTATTCTTTTCTCCTCACACTTATTATAAGACGTGCTTGTTATTTTCTGTGGCCCCGTCCCCAAATTGTTTACTTAATTTCATTTGCAGATTGTTCATTTCCTGTACATGGAAATACAGTTGATAGCTGTCTGTTGCTATGGTTATGATTTGAAAGTACATCAGAGGAAACGTAGCACTAGATCCGCATGGGCCTGACACCAATGTTCCTAATCCGTCATGTGATGGATTATCGCCGCACCTACTCAAGCTTATGGATCGTTGGATCCCATAATATCCAGTTCATGAGGGTTAGCTCCACCTGCACTTCTCCTTGGGTTACCCAGCCATGTTTCAGTCTCCACGAGTTTCGGTAGCATGGTGGCAGCAGCTACTTTTGAAAAAGCTCCAGAACTCCCGCTAATTGTTCTACCAGAGCTGCACAAAACATCACTATCCATCAAAGGTGAATTTCTAGATTTACCTTTGGGTCTTCTGCCTACTCTCATGACCCGAGGGGCAGAAGAGTTTGCATTGCAACCCAGACCTGCTATAGGGCCCATTCTTGTTTTGAGCTCCTCCTAAAACCTGAATCTTTTTATATCTTCTGACAAACAGATCAGAGCCATGTTTCCAAATGCATTGTATGCTACCTCTAAATTCCAAAGAAGCTCTCTAAATGCTTTCACACCAATGCGGATGTCAGGTACAACTAGCTGTCATTTATCTTATAGGAAGGTCCAGCAAATTTTTTTCTTACAGGACCACATAGTACATATTTTACTATTGTGAGCTATGTGTTCTCTGCCACAGCTATTTAACTCTGCTCTTACAGCTTGAAAGGAGCCATAGATAATGTGTTAATGAGCATGGCTGCGTTCCAATAAAACTTTATTCACCATAATGAAGAGTCTTGCCCATGAGCTGTGATTTGCCATCCCCTGCCTCAGAGGGTTATCCTAAATTGCCTAAGATCTTTGGACTTTCACTAATCTTCACTAATGAAGTGTTTGCATCTTAGTGAGGTTTACTTGCTGACTTGCATGCTTTCTGAGGCGTTCAGAGGACCTAACACTTCCTGCTCACCATGTCCATTTAGCAAAATGTCCATGAACCAGCAGGGCTTCCTGTGGATGTCAGAACGATCGACATACCTTCAGTCTATTGTAACAGAATGTTTACCCTTCTCAGGTGAAAACTGTGCTTGATCAACGTTACCGTTGGTAATGAGTACCGAGAAGATGGCCAGATCAGTAGCACCAATCAGAGGCTCCCTCAGTGGCACAGCGTGTTCCTGCAGTGGCTTCGACTACGGCATCTGTTCAATCTTTCACCGGGACTCACCTGACTTTTGCAGGAGATGTACAGGAAATTGAATAGGACGTGACAGGCATCACCAGCCTTGCATTCTTCAAGTCATTGGTGGAAGCGATACTTTGATGGTTCACTCTCTGGCCTAGAGGATAAGAAGGAGGGCACTTGAGCCCAGCAGTGTTTTTTGTTTTGTTTTGTGTTTAGCACATCTTTCCCTCATACTGTTAGAAATCAACTCATATTTGTTAAATTGGACCAGCTGAATTCTGAAGTCACTTGAGGTCATCTCTTACTTTATTTCACATGATTTTAATTCCAGAAATAACTATTTTGTAAAAATAAAGTCATTTCAGAGATACACATGAGTATGGCAGCTCTTTAGTAAATGCTCCAGTGACAATGCATTCTAAGAACAAGGTAAAGAATGGTATTGAAACAGTGAGGAGTATGTACAGGTGTCTCAGTGACACTGGTTCATACTAATTTAGTTACAGAGTTTGACAGAATAACGTCATTTTGATATGTGAGACTTTGTCAAAGGATATTAAAATAATGATTTGATTTTTGCTTTACCTTTATGAAATATCTCCCCATTCCAACTTGTTTAGACAATGTTAACATCTTTTATAGAAGTACAGAGACTATTACAGAGCCATGTGTATATGGACAGAATCGAGTATGTGTCATTAAACACTAAAGGTGATGATCACAACCATGAGTGGCACTTCAGCAGCTTGGGTCAAAGGACATTTCATACTCCCATAAGTCAGCCCTAATGGTTCCTCCCACTTCCTCGCTCTAAACTCAACATGCAATGTTATGTGATGTCATGTGAAAAGATTCCTGAGTCTAACCCTGGGTCTGCTGAATCCGAATCCCTGGTCCTGGGATCCTGAAATATCCTCTATTAATAAGAAGTCTTTGTGATTCTTAGATACTTTGAAATGTATGTGCCAACCCTTCATTTTTGCATCTGAAGTCACTATGAGACAGTTACTCAAGGGCTCAGCTCCAAGTCAAAACTGCTCTAGAATTAACTTGAACGTTGTACACTGATTCCTTCATGTCTCTTCTTATTTAATTCCTACCTCAGAAATGGATTTCTGCTACTGGGTCCCTTCTCTCCCTGTATACTTCTGCCCATGTCTGGTCAATGCTTTGACTCCTAACACGTCCACTCCTTTGGATCTACAACCCTTCCTCCCTAACCCCTTTCTCCATCCCAGTTCTTCCCAGAGAGAGGGTCCCCCTGCCCCTGCTCCCATGTGCTACTCCAGGCTATCTCCACAAAGCTTTCCACCCAGGAGAGCTACCCAGGACCCTGAGAAGCTAAGAATAAAAGAGACACTGGAGGTTGAAACGTGAACTCTGCCTTTTACCGAATGGGGAATGTGGACCCGAAAAGTTCAAGGACTAGTGCAACATCTTAACGAAAGTTAACAGAACACAGCTTCTGCCCAGTGCTCCGTGCCCTTACGTCCATTTTTTGAAAACTTGTGTCACACAATCTTGTATCGTAAACTGCCCTTAATGATTCATCTGTGCTTGGTGGCTTCATCTTTTCCAGAGCTTCTCCAACCTAGATGATCATATCTGCTGTTATTTTTGGCAATATACAAACTCTAGATATCAAAGGAGCTTTTGGCTTGAGCATATTCTGTAATTTTTAAAATATTGAACATAGCTGAAGTGGGCCCGTGATCAATGCTTTTATGAAATATTTGGAGTTTTAGCACACAAACAAATCAGAGTAAACAGAACAAACCGAAATAAAACCCCGAAGCCTATTAAATGTTAATGCCAAACAAATGTCCCCAGGAATGTTGCCTTGGTACTTATTTATGTTTTAAATATACATTTTTAACTACATGAATATGTTTAAATAAATGATTACATAATATAATACATGCAGGAACTCCAGGAGTCATCCTTCATATTATATCCTATAAAAGTGGTACCCCACCGTGTGCAATGCATAACAGTGATGAAATATATAATTATTCCAAGATTCATTACCAAAGAAAAAGTGTTTATTTGTAAACGGTCTGGAAAAGTTCAAACAAACTAGTAACATCAAATGTTTCAATTACATTAAAATAAAGAAAATCACCATTTCACCACCTCCTCTCCCTGGCTTCTGGAGGTTGAATCTGGGCAGTGGTATTATTAACCCTTTTAGCTTCCAGACTCTCCGGCCTGGAGAGGGGAAGAAATGAAAATGACATAGCCTGATAGAGAAGGTGGGCGGGCTCCCACCTCAGGAAAAATTCTGAACTTTCTGAGCTTCTACTGGGTCCTTGTGAAATTAAAGACGCTCCCCAAGCAGAGGTGCTTTAATTAGTTCACAAAGGAAAGTTTTAGGTCTTGTTTCTCACGCAGCCAAGTGGTTCAGGTCCTTGTCTGGAAGCAAGAAAAGAGTAGCAAGTGTTATACTGAATGAAAATATTTTTTTCATATACGTTTTAAATTGAAGAATAGCTGCTTTACAATGTTGTGTTAGTTTCAGGTGTACAGCAAAGTGATTTTTCAGTTTCTTTTCCATTATAAGTTATTATAAGATATTGAATATGGTTCCCTGTGCTATACAGTAGGTCTTTGTCGTTTATTTTATACATAGAGCCTTGGAATCTCTGAAGATTATTCAGGAAGTTTTTCCTTTAATAATCTGTGTGTGAACTGTCCTGTGTCTGCAGATCAGCAATGATACTCAGACTGGCATGTAGGGAACATGTGTAAATGCATTTACTCCATTTATTCCCTGCCAGGAGCTAAGGAAGTGGTGTGTCCCCTCCTGCTGGCAGAAGCATGCCACTGGGACCTTGTTCAGAAGGTCAAAGCTCTCCGTCAACTGTCTTGTCCCAGAGAAGTTTGGAAAAGTGCTGCTCAGATTACAGAGTCCAGACAGAGGGGGTGGACCCATGAGAACAGGTGTAAAGAAGAGGCAGGTGGGGACAGACTGAAGAATGGCTTCCCTCGGAGGAGGAAACAGAAGAGGCCAAGCCTCCACACTGAGAAGCAAGTCTTGAGATGTGAAGACAACATGAGAAGATGTTCTGTGCAGGTTAAAACTCAAGGAGGGTCTTTGATTTATTCCTACTGCTCTAGGATAGATAGATAGATAGATAGATAGATAGATAGATAGATGATAGATGATTGATTGATTGATTGTGAAGAGGTTTATTATAAGGAATTGGCTCTTGCAATTATGGAGGGTGAACAGTCCCACAGTCTGCTTTCTGCAAGCTGGTGACCCAGGAAAGCCAGAGTGTAATTCATTTTGAGTCCAAAGGCCTGGAATCCAGGGGCACCAATGGCAGCTTCACAGTCAGTAAGTAAAGGCCAAATTCTCCCTTCCTCTGTCTTTTCGTTTCAGTCGGGCCTTCAGCAGACTGCACGAGGCCCACCCTCACTGAGAAGGCAACCTTTTACTTAGCCCACCAATGCAAACGCCAAGTTCATCCAGGACACAGACACACTCAGAAATACTGTTTAGCCAAATATCTGCAATCCAGTCAAGTTCACATGTAAAATTAACCACCATAGCCTGAGTTAGTTTTTCAACTTTTGTCTCCACTGAGAGTTGGAATAGGAGCTCCTGAAAGGCTGAAGTTGTATCTTCAGTTCTCTATTCTCAGAAGCTAATACAGTGCACGTCTTAGAGTAGGTGGTAAAGAAAGAAAGAGAGGGAGGGAGGGAGGGAGGGAGGGAGAGAGAGAGCCCAGAACTTTTGCCTGACCTTCAAAGTCAACTTCTCTTCCTACCACAACATAGTGTAATAGATAATAGGGAGGGAAGGAAAGAGAGAGAGAAAGAAAGAAAGAAAGAAAGAAAGGAAAGAAGGAAGGAAAGAAGGAAGGAAGAGAGAAAGAGAAAAAGAAAAGAAAGAAAGAAAGAAAGGGAAAGAAAGAGAGAAAGAAAGAAAGGGAGGGAGGGAGGAAGGAAGGAAGAGATAAGGAGAGAAAGAAAGAAAGGAAGGAAGGAGGGAAGGAAGGAAGGAAGAGAGGAGAGAAAGAAAGAAAGAGAGAAAGAAAGGGAGGGAGGGAGGGAGGAAGGAAGGAAGGAAGAAAAAGAAAGGGAAAGAAAACACATCAGGGGAATTTTCAGGTTTTTATAAAAAAGGGAAATAAATTCTGCTGGAAGAAAGGAAAAATTGAAAAAATGACTTAACATTTTTTCAATTTGTTTTTTATTGAAATACATTTGACGTAAAATGTTGGGTAAGTTTAAGGTGCATACCGTGTTGATTTGATACATATATATATAATAGTATGATTACCACTGCAGCGGTAATTAGTACTTCTATCAAGTTACATAATTATCAGTTCTTTTGTGGTGGGAACAATTAAGGTCTATTCTCTTGGCAAGTTTGATGATTATAATACTGTACTGCTGTCTATATTCACTATGCTGTGCACTAGATGTCTAGGGCTTATTTACTACCCATTGCAAGTTTGTCCTCTTAAAAGTATCTCTCCTCTTGCCCCAGCTACAACTCCCTGTAACCACAATTTTACGCTCTGTTTTTTTAGTTTGGTTTTCTTAGATTCCTTGAAAATTTACTTTTAATCATTTTAAGGCTGGTTAAGATAAAACAGGTTAGCAGTTGATATAGTCCAAAGCCGTCTGGACGTAATGAGTACCTGTAACGCCCCCAAAACTGAAAATGTGTTGACCTCACTTGCAAAGCACATTTAAACTGACTTCAGATGATTTGTAATTGGATTGTTAACTCATTTTGGCAAAAAGAAACAACAGATCAGAGTAAGACAGTTTGTCTTTCTTGATAGATTAAGCAGAACTGTCGGGTTAACTTACTCGCTGGAAAGCAGTTTGGTTTTCTCTTGGCTCCTTTATTCTCTGACACTAAACAAACAAACATGATTACTAGCCTCATATAGAATTTACTATTTGCATCCAAACTAACCGCCTTAAACTCCAATCTCTTTGAATTCTTGGAGTTGATCCTAACATAAGGGGAAAAGAAATGCTTCATTCCACAGGAACTTGAACCTGACCTTGCTTTTTTATGATGTAAAGCAAAAGGAGTGAGACCCGAAAAGCACTGCTTTTTAAAGTGAGAGAGAATGGCTCTGTGTGTGTGTGTGTGTGTGTGTGTGTGTGTGTGTGTGTGTGTGAGAGCAGGTCTGAGCAGACTCAGTGAAATACACATATACATACATGGATGCTACATACATACGAAATGAAATACGAGTAGGAAGGAGGTTGAAAGGGTCTAAGGCAGATGCACAGAAAGGAAAACATGGTACTTTAACTGTGTACTCTGGACAGCTTTTCATGCAGAGAAGCTGATGCCGGGTCTTAGACTCTCCCAGGAATCCTGAAAGCACTTGCTTCCTACCCGGTTACTTGAACACTCAGTGCTGAGAGATCCTCAGCTCTGACCATATTTAATCACCGGGAAGTGCCAACCTGAGAAGGAGGCACGTGGAAGCGCAGCTGGCACACTTGTCTTGATTGACAGTTTTCCGTGGGGGATTGGCACTCGGCAAGATGCTAAATTTACAGGGCAATTGACAAGCCATCCAGAACTCAGTGAGAGATGCTTACTACGGTAAAGGTAGACCATGCCACAGAGCACTCTGCCCTAAAAGACCATTCTTTTCCCTAGAACCACCCCTCCCCTCTTTTTTTTTCAAGGTATTATATTCCTGAAAAGTACTGCAAGGAGGTAATTGCTTCCAAGTGCCTTTAAACTCCCCCTAAGTATAAACCACTTGCTAAATCTGGACCACTGGAAGAAATACATTGGCATGTGAGGGGTGTCACCAGCACAGATTCTTAAGTGTATGAGGAGGTTCAGAGCTTGATCAGGGCAGCTTTTGTTTGGAGAAAAGTAAATGAGGGTCTCCCAGAAGCGGGGGGGCGCAGCTGGCCGTACCTGCCGTTGAGCCAAAAATGCCCTAACCTTGCTCCCAGGCTGTGTTCTAAGGTAATTCATCTTTGCCAGCGAGCTCTGTGGTAGGCAGGATGATGACCCCTGAAGATCTTCACATCCTGATCCCTGGGTCCTGCAAATAGGCGACTTTAATGGCAGAAAGAGACTTTGCAGATGTGATTCAGTTAAATGCCTGGAGATGGGAAATTGTCCTGGATTGTTCGCGTGGTTCTAATGTGATCACAAGGGTTCTGGCCCTTGGAAGCGGAATGCAGAGAGGGAGAGCAGATGATACCTAGTGAGTCCTCAACACTTTGCTGCTGTGTTTGGACACAGGGAAGGGCGGCTAGGGCTGAGGCACGGGGGTGCCTCTAGGAGCTGAAAAAGGGCAAGGAACCCATTCTTCCCCAGAGCCTCCAGAAGGAACACAGTCCTGCCAGCCTCCTGATTTTAGCTCTGGACTTCTGACCCCTAGAACCATAAGTGTATAAGTCTGTGCTGTTTTAAACCACCAGTTTGCAGAAATTAGTCAGGGAGCCGTAGGAAACAAGCCCAGGAAATCCCCGCTTCCTGCCCACACCCACACAGAAGTAACCAACAGCCATTCCACGGTGAAACCCACCACCCACCAGACTCAACGTCTACGTAGAAGCACCTGGGAGTTGTGCTCCCTCAACCTAGTCATGACCTTGAGCGAACCTTGGCCCTTACACACAAGTGTATTAACTCCACAGCATGCACTAGACACCACCCAGCTCTTGAGACTGGCATGAAGCAGTGAACACCCTTCAGGAAGCTCCCAGGCTGCATTACCAATAACATTTTAAAGGTACTGAACTACTCTTAACATTCTCTGGCACTATCCATCTAATCACTTCAACTATGGCTTCTCTAGTCTTAGGGACAGTAAAGAAAATTATCACTTAAATGTGTTTGCCTTGGAACCATCAACAGCTCAAAACACAGAGGAATAAGGGGAAGTAACTGATAGTTTTCTCATCCTTTGGGATGAGATGGTCTTGTTACCACTGGAGAAGTGTCAGGGAACCTGCTGAAGGTCTCATAGCTATGACTGAAAACTCCATGTCTGGGTCTGTCCGCCTCCAAAGCAAGAATATTCTCCTCTTCACCACGTTGAGTCCAGCTTCAGGTGATGTTGGTAAGGGCTCGTCAGCACGAGCTGCTTCATGCAGAGAAACGGGGAAAATATATTAGTATTCCTACTGTTTCTCTTCCCATCTGATCTGCGTACCTCATTGGGTTGCTATGGAGATCAAAGTATGCATGAGCAATGCCTCTGCAAGAAATAAAGCACTATTGCCTTCCTTCAAATATTCAGAATATTTTATGACGTTTAAAAAATATTTCCATTAAAAAATAGAAAACTCTATACCTAAAAATCTCTTTAGCTAATTAATCCACTTGGTTAGAACATGCTCTTATTATGTATGTTCTACGTATATTAAAATAGCTAACTGTAAATCAACTAACATGCATGAAGTATTTATTACATGCCAGCCACTGTGTTGGAAGCTTTACGTACACTATTTCATTACATCATTACAATAAAGCCAAATGATAGTTTTGGTGTTTGTTTTTAATTATTCCTATCCTGAAGATTAGAGAAGTGAGATTTAAAGTTCAGAAAATTCTTCCAAGTTACACAGATTGTGTTAAAGGGGAAAATTCAACCCCTGCATTCTGAATTTATAAATCCAAAGCCAAATTGTGCTATAAGCTTAGATTTATATGTTTTTTCTTCATGTAAACCACTTAATGTCTAATTGCAACCTTAACTTCTATCCTGGAAAAGGTGTTATGTAAATAATTATCATCGGTCCTAAGGTACCTAGCAAAATATTTTAAGCAGATAATTCCAATTAATTAACCCTGTGGTGAACCGTATTCTAAGCACGCATTCTAGTGCGATGATATTACATATGTTTATTGCAAGTGCATATGTTTATTGCAAATTCTAAAATTAGTTATCCTTGTTCCAGTTGTATATGAAGTTAAGATGAGCTGGGAATGGAAATGCCAGTTTTAATGTGGCAACACGAGGTCATGCTCTTACAATAGTCCTCCTGGAATTTGTCTAAGGTAAACAGGACAGAGAAACAACAGAACTGAATAAGCAGTCTCCAGTAAAATTAAGAGACTTTTTAACACAGGGACCACAAAAAATGAGGAAAGAAAGGTAAAAAGTAAAAACTAGTGAAGATGAAATAGAAGTGCATGGAGACACTCAGAGGAGTGCCAGGAATTTCAGAAAAAGTCAACTGATCACCTCTGTGCCTGGGAAATTTTGCAGCCTGGGGTCCAAGACCAACAAATGTTGACTGTGATAATAGCTGTCATAGACGTGAGGCTATTAAGGATTAGGTCCCTGATCTTTAGTGCAGAGTCTCAAAAAGCAGAGACAGACAAAGGAAAGATCACTTGGAAAGGCCATATTTTCAAAGCACAATATGTTGGTACAACATGGGTAGAGGAGAGATACTTTGTATCGCAAACAGCACTGCAGGGAGAATTTTAAGTTGGAGAATATGGCTTTAAGGACTCACACACACGTATACAAAACCTGGTGAATAAAGGAGAATTCCTGTTTGCCCAGGGCACACAATTCATACATGAAGCTCTTGCCCAAAAGCCGCCCAAAATGAACCAAAAAAACTTGTTTAGAAATAACTTACTTTGTTCAAAAGTGAGTAAGAATATATACAAGAACAAGCTCAGAATATCCGAAATATTCTACAAGAAATAAAGGAGTATTGTAAACAAACTGTAGTCTAAGAGTATACAACAACAGTAAAAATGTTACCAAAGAGCAGATGAAATTTTTGACCAAATATATTGACATGAAGGAAAGTGAAAGAAAGAGGAAAGGAAAGGAAAAAGAAAGAAAAGAAAATATGTCCTCCATAGCAGCATCAAAAATCAGATAAAAGAGCTGAGGATGCTAAGAGATTTAACAAAAGAGATGAAACAAAATCAACACAGGTGAAAGAAAAAATTAAAATCATTATGGTAATCAAGACCAAATTAGTTACAGCTTAACGGAGAGTAAAAATGACAAAAACAGGAAGAAACATGGAGGGGAAGAAAAAGAGAAGCAAGCAAATGAAATGGCAACAAACACATTACGTGGAACAATGTACAAAGCAAGGTCAGTGAAAATGGCAGATTAGGGAGTTCCAAAAATACTTTCGTGAAAGCAATGGGAAAAGTACAAAAATGGTCAAACCAACTTTTTCAGAACTTTGGAAATTAACCAAAGGTTTGCAACACTCTAGAACATTTATTTTTTTTAAAAAGGGACTGAATATTGGTAAGAATGTGAACTTGTGACAGTTTATTCCCATATTCCTCTCCCCGGTTCCGTACAAGCCTTGAAAACACCCGCCATCATGGGGAAAACCATCAACCTTGCAGTGACTAGAGAAGGTACAACAGGCTTTGAGCTCTTTCAAAGCTGAATTTCCAAAGAATTGGGATTCTTTTAATTGTCTGATGGTTCTCCGGAGAGCCCTACTTGCAAGGCTGTGGATCCGATTCAGAGCTTGCCCTGAAGGACGTCACCCAGTGTAAAGTAGATTCCTTGGAGTTGTTTGACGAAAAGAATCAGAAGCAATTGCTTAATGCTGCAGCCACCAGAGGCAGTGAATAACTTACTTTGCTCAAAAGTGAGTAAGAATATATAAATATAAGTTGGGGTAAAAATAGAGTAACACCAAAAACGTAAAAGGGGACGCTGGGGAAAGGGGGTTATAGATGTTTGAAAAGCTTTGCTCTGTCCCTGGGAGGCTAGAAGGCTGCGTGTGTAAGAGCACATGCCCAGGACGGACCTGGGAAGACACACAGCTCTTAGAAGGAGTGCAGGCATAAATCTTCATCATGAAATGACCTCCTACACGTGACACCCAAACCACTACAGCAACAAGAAAGCATTTTGAAGATAAACTGGACTTGATTAAAATAAAACTTGCGTGCTTCAAAGGATATTATCAACAAAGTAAAAAGACAACCTACAGAATGGGAGAATATATTTGCAAATCTTAGTAACCAAAATATATAAAGGACCCTACAACTCAGCAATACAAAAAGACAACCCAATTAAAAGTGTATAAAGAATTTAAATGGAAATTTCTCCAAAAACAATACAAAAATGGCCAATAAGCATGTGACTAGATGGTTGACATCATTAGTCTTTAGGGAAATGCAAATCAAAACTATAATGAGATGCCACTTCACATAGGGTCATCATATGATCCAGCAATTCTATTCCTAGGTATGTGACCAAGAGAAATGGAAACATATGTTTGCACAAAAATGTGTACATGCATGTTCATAGTAGTGTTTTCATAATCAAAAAGTGTAAACAGCCCAAATGTGCATCAACTGATGAATGAATAAACAAACTGGTATGTCCATCCATAAATAAAGTAACATTCAGCCATAAAAAGGAAGAAAGAACAAATACATCTAACCCTATAGAAGAATCTTTAAAACATTATGATAGGGCTTCCCTGGTGGCGCAGTGGTTGAGAGTCCGCCTGCTGATGCAGGGGCACGGATTCGTGCCCCGGTCTGGGAAGATCCCACATGCTGTGGAGCCTGCGCGTCCGGAGCCTGTTCTCCGCAACGGGAGAGGCCACAACAGTGATGAGGCCCGCGTACCGCAAAACAACAACAACAACAACAACATTATGATAAGTAAAAGAAGCTAGACACAGAAGTTCATATATTGTATTCCTCATTTATAATGTCCAAAATAAGCAAATCCATCGAGACAGAGGGTAGATTTGTAGGTACCAAGGTCTGGGTGGACAGGGTGAGGAGAGATGAGTGCTAACGTGTATGGGGTTTATTTTGGGGGTGACGAAATTAGAACTAGGGAGTGGTGATGGTCACACAACTTTGTCAATATACTAAAATTCAGGCCTCTCACTGTTGTGGCCTCTCTTGTTGCGGAGCACAGGCTCCGGACACGCAGGCTCAGCGGCCATGGCTCATGGGCCCAGCCGCTCTGCAGCATGTGGGATCTTCCCAGACCGGGGCACGAACCCATGTCCCCTGCATTGGCAGACGGACTCCCAACCACTGCGCCACCAGGGAAGCCCCTATAAGTTATATTTTGATCTTGGAAAAGCATTATGAGAAAATATGAAAATAATAGGGAAAATGGAACTCAAATATACGTGTGTGTCCAAGGAAAGAACTAGAACAATGAAACAAAAACACGATTTCATAAACCATGAGAAAACAATCTCCAGATGTAAAGAACTACTGGAATCTTTACATTTAAAATAAACCCTGTATATGTAGGAGGGTAAGATGACACAAAACAAGCAACAGTCAAATATCTTCATGAATTTTCTTAAAAACAGTAATTTGAACAGTTACATAAAATGTTACCCTTCCTATAAAGAAAGAGAAAGGCAGGATTCAGCTATACATACATTCTTCAAGCTTAGGCCACCTCAGAGCAATGGCCAGAGTCCTCAGGGAAAGGAAAATGGTCCAGGAATTTCAAGCAGAGCCAAACAATAGTGGAAGTGCAAAGTCGGAGTTAAAAACAAACATGTGAGTGCCCAGGGAACATTTTTCCTACAAGTTAATCTTCAGGAAACTATCAGAGAACGAACCTCAGCCAACCAATTAGTGAATTAAGTTATTAGGGCAAAATTCCAGCATTGAGAATTGAGTACGTGAATTGTTTGACTAAAGTCTGAAATAAATATGGTAATTATGGTTACAGGAAAAAAAATGTAAAAATTGTAATCTTAGCAATGTAGAAATGATATAAAATGGCTAAAATTGGAAAGAGAAAGAATGAAGGAGTTTCTGTATAGCTCTGGTTTTCTCAATGTTTAAAAATAGCTGACTGACAGAGATATAGTTAAATGCTGCTAAGCCTATGGTAGAAATATAGGTATATTTGACATTATAAAGATAAACCAAAGAAAAATAGCATAATCAGTTAAATACATTTGGTGGGAAGAACAGAAGAAGATATTGTACAAAGGTCTACAATCCTTTTTCTGAAATTCTTAATTCCTGATTCTCAAGATACTAACTTATTTAGATAATCATTCAGTTCAAAACTTGATCTGAATGGGATGCTATTTATAATCTCATTTTTTCTGCACTGTGTGATCGTGCTGTAATATTAACGTGCTCAGTTCTGTATGTTGGTATATAATGCATAGGTAAGCATTATACCATCATTCTAAAATTCTAAAAATGTTGAATTCTGAACATGTGGCCCCAAGGGTTTTAACTAAGGAAGATTTATATGAGTTCCATCATTGTATAGAGTAGAAAATAAATAGGTATTATCTAAACAGCATCAGTAAAAGTTGTGATTGCCTTAGCTAACCGTTAGAGCAAGGAGTGATACAGAGCAGAATTTTACAGAAGAAAATCCAGTGAGCCACTGATGTAAAATTTATTTTAAAATCTATGAAAATAGGAGTCACAGCCCAACATGTGAGCTAAGAAATAACATTGAACCATCTACTGTATATAAACAAATGTAGGGCTTCCCTGGTGGCGCAGTGGTTGAGAGTCCGCCTGCCGATGCAGGGACACGGGTTCGTGCCCCGGTCCGGGAAGATCCCACATGCCGCGGAGCGGCTGGGCCCGTGAGCCATGGCCACTGAGCCTGCGCGTCCGGAGCCTGTGCTCCGCAACGGGAGAGGCCACAACAGTGAGAGGCCCGCGTACTGCAAAAATAAAAAAATGTAAATGAGCTAAGCTCATATGCTAAAAGACAAATTGGAATTCAAAGTAAAATCTAACTTTAAGTGGTAGATAAGCAATAGCCATAAAACAAAGAAACTCAAAAAGTTTGCACAAAAAGCATTCCAGACAAATGAAAACAAAAATACAGGTATTGTAACCTTAATAAAATAAGTGATTGAATTCAGGATTGGAAATAAGAAAACAAATATCTGTTACAAAGGGCACTTTACAGTGACAATGAACTCCTTTTATTTGTTTGTCTGAACAGTGGATGCAGGTAGGACCTTGCTGCAACACCGTGCCAGCTGAGGGTTCCCGTGGGTACCACGCAGGTGTGTGCTCAGTGGTGAAGGTGGCTGCCTCTGGGAGGCTGAGAGAGGCAGTGAGAGCAGGACATCTTCCCTCGCTGATGGACCCGAGTCAGTAGTTCAATCACACTGTGTCTGAGGCCTTCCCGAGGGGCTGCAGTGCTGAGGTTACGGTGCGCCGCTGTAAGGCGCCTGTGTTCTTTCCAGCTAAAGACTTCGTTTAATTTTTATTCATTACTCACTGCATGGGAGCATCCATGCCCACTGTGGGGGATTTCAGGGGCATGCATGTCACAGCCGCGGGGACAGTCCCGGCGGTTCAGATGAGCATCCTCTTTGTCTTGTACTTTGTATTCAGGAGCTCCCCTAAAGTTCTACGGAGCGCCCTAAGTCTGAGCACCGAAGTGGACCCAGAAGGAAGCCTGGATGCATCGGACCACGTATTCAATCTCATTCAGAATCGGCGTCACGGGGGGCGGGGCGCAGGAGCCCGGAAGAGGCTTTTGATCTTTTCAGCAAAGACTTTTAACAAGTTTTGTGTTTTTAACTGAGTCAAAATGTGGACCTGTTTCAGTATTTTGCTTTCCTTGCTGAACCCAGGTGTCTTCCTTTCTTTCATTGTTCTTTCTTCCCTCTTTAAAAGTTTTCGGTTGTTGTTGTTACTTGTATATTTCAGGAGGATTTCTCTCTACTCAACCAGAACCTCAAATGAGTGTCGTCAAGGTTAGACGTGTCCCCAAAGGCAGTGGGTACTTTATAGGGTTAAAGGACCCTGGGCTTGAGTCAGCCTTGAATGAACCGCTTTGCTGCACCACAGGATGCCAAGGGTGTTTCTGTGACCCTGTAACCCTGAGGGTCAGGACCCAGGCACAGGCCACTGCAGAGGCATTTAGGGTCCCAGCAAGACCGCTCTTTCACAAGCCACCCCCAGTACCTTCCACAGAGTGTAGTCTGTCCCCTGCTCACTGTGTGGACGGGCCAACACCCGGTTAAGACACACAAGCAGCTGGTCACGCGGTAAGAATTTTCCCCTGAGCCTGCTGAGAGTCATGTACTGGTCAGAGCTCCACAGAGAAACAGAAGCAAAGGATTTATGGGACTTCCCTGTTGGTCCAGAGGTAGAGAACCCACCTTCCAATTCAGGGGACATGGGTTCGATCCCTGGTCAGGGAACTAAGATCCCACATGCTGAGGGGCAACAAAGCCCGCACGCCACAACTACTGAGCCCATGTGCTGCAACTACAGAGGAGCCCATGGGCCACAATGGAAAGATCCCACATGCTTCAACGAACATCCTGCGTGCCTCAGCTAAGACCCAATGCAGCCAAAAAATAAAAAAGAAGCAAAGGATTTATAACATCTATTTCCTTATAATAAGGAACTGGCCCCCTGGATACAGAGGCTGAGAAGTCCCAGGACCTGCAGGTGGGTCGGCTGGAGGCCCCAGAGTCCACGGTGTACATTCCCGTGTGAGTCAGAGTCCCAAGGCAGGAGAAGACCAGCGTCTGAGCTCAGGGCAGGAGGGGGAGGATTCTTTCCTCCTCCGTCCTTTGTTCCACTCAGGCCCTCAGTGTGTTAGGTGAGGCCACACACGTGGGGGAGAGGCAAACGCTTTACTCATCTACCAATTAAAATGTTCATCTCATCCAGAAACACCCTCACGGATAAGCCAGAATAATGTTCGACCAAATAACGTGTAACCGCAAACTACCCCACATCCCAGTCAAATTGCACATGAAATCAAGCATCACAGACACACAGACAGTTCTAGACCAGGAGACGTGACTCAGGGCTTCTTGGAGGAGGGTCCTGGTTCCAGACTTCTGTCCCTAAATCCCAGTGAATTACTGAACCCCCAACATAAGTGGGCTAAATCTACGATAGGGGTTTGGAAGGGCTGGACCAACGCAGCACCGCCTGCTCAAGGCACAAACCACTTTAGACGGCAGAGCCTGTCCGCTGCCAAAGCAGGATCAGAAAAAACCAGCAGTGGTCACTGACTCAGCAATCTGCTAACAGCGCCCTCTGTCACCACCTGGACCAGTAGGATGGAGCCCCCATCAGCCACAAGATGACACCCACCACGAGGGTAGGAAAAGGTTTATCAATCCCCCACGTCATCGAGCCTTTGGTCATCGAGAGCCTTCCTCAACGGGACAAGCGTCCCCAGCTGGTGGGAAAAAGCCTCAGAGAGCCGGGAAGGAGACGGACAAGGGCCTTGTTGTGATGAGGGCAGGACAGAGTGAGGACTCTTGTGTCCGCTCGCCCGGGGCGCGGAGCATGGGGCCCAAAGGGGGTGAGGCTCACAGGCTGTCAGGAGCCAGGCACCAGGAAATGGAGCCACAGCCTACAGGTGGCTTCAGGACGGGGCCCTGCCGTCTTGTAGCCACAGGACCCTAGTTCTGCCAAGCGTCTCCATCAGCTTGGAGGATTCCAGAAGTGCCGATGGCCCGCCTGTGAGACCCTGACACTGGACCTGCCAAGCTGCCGAGACCCCTGCCCCAGAAAACTGGGACGTCCTAAGTTTGTGTTGCTTTAGCTGGCAAACTTGTGGTAACGATTATGCTGCAAGAGAAAAATGAAAGCAATACGTTACACAGTTGCTCACAGCAATGAAGACCCAATGCAGGCATAAATAAATAAATAAATAAATTTATTTATTTTAAAAAAATACTCACAGGGCTTCCCTGGTGGCGCAGTGGTTGAGAGTCCGCCTGCCGATGCAGGGGACACGGGTTCGTGCCCTGGTCCGGGAGGATCCCACGTGCCGCGGAGCGGCTGGGCCCGTGAGCCATGGCCGCTGGGCCTGTGCGTCCAGAGCCTGTTCTCCGCAACGGGAGAGGCCACAACAGTGAGAGGCACACATACAGCCAAAAAAAAGAAAAAAAAACTCACAATATTTAAAATTTTCATATGGAATGAAAATAAATAAGCTAAGTGCCAACAGAAGAATTTTTTAAAATAGCAGAACAACAAAATAAATACAAGGAAATCAAAACAATAGTTAATATGAGTGAAAATATTTATGAATTCAAGATCATCATAGAAAGGGTAGGACTAAAATTCCTAATGCAAGCTGGTTATTTGTGATAAACAACAAAATATACAAATATCTACCATCCAGTGAAGAAAACAAGGATAAAATACTTAAAAATAAGACATATTATGATGGAGAGAGTATGACAACCTTGCAAATTAAAAGAATTCCAAGAGGGCTTCCCTGGTGGCGCAGTGGTTAAGAACCCACCTGCCAGTGCAGGGTACAGGAGTTCGAGCCCTGGTCTGGGAAGATCCCACATGCCACGGAGCAACTAAGTCCGTGCGCCACAACTACTGAGCCTGTGCTAGAGCCTGCGAGCCACAACTACTGAAGCCTGCGCGCCTAGAGCCCGTGCTCCGCAACAAGAGAAGCCACTGCAATGAGAAGCTTGCACACCTCAACAAAGAGGAGCCCCTGCTCACCGCAACTAGAGAAAGCCCGCGCGCAGCAACGAAGACCCAACGCAGCCAAAAATAAATAAATTAAATTAAAAAAGAAAAGAATTCCAAGAGATTATTTTGATCAATTGTCTGCAAATAAATGTGATGACCTGTATGAACTGAGTAAGGATGATGAAGTGAGGATAGACATGCAGAAACTGTTCTGAGCGCTGCCCCCTGGCAACCTCACGTGGTTTCTGAAAAGCTGCACTTTCTGGTGGTTTTACTGGATAATTACACCAAATCGTTAGGGAAAAAGATCATGCCAACACTTTTAACCTTTTCCAGAACTTAGAAAAAGAAAGAATATTGCAAATTCTTTACAAGACATAAGGCCAACATTAGGACTCCAAAATGATACCACAAGAGAAGAAAATTATAGATCAATTTTATAATTAAATGAACTGAGTCATACGCTCATGGATTAAAATTAACTCCATGGATTTTGAAATGCATTTAAACCATTAGCATCCATTTTTCTTTTAAAAAAGGAATTAAATACAGACATGCTTTCCTGAAAGGCTATCTCTTGCTTTTTCCCCTCTTAGTGAGAAAGCATTTGGCACACTTCCGTCACAGGCGCAACAAGCTTCCTGATCGCCACTCCAAGGGTTCTTGTGTTGCAAGTCAGTGTGTTTTCAAGGACACAGTGTGAAAGATCCTCTCCCCAGCTTGTGCAGTTCAGCTGTAAAGGTCGTGTTATTTGGCCCTGCTCTGGATATACCAGCCAACACAACGGGACATGAGGAAGAAATGGGATACAAAAACCAGAAGGTAGAAGGTAAAATAATAATTTATTTGCAGGTTATATGACTGTTTATTGTTAATTTTAAAAAATCTACTGAAATACTATTATAAGTGACAAAAGAATTCATAACGTACCTAGATAGAAAATTAATGTACAGAAATCATTAGTCTGTAACACAATAAACACAAGCATCTAGCGGAGGAGATGAAAGGAAACACATTATAAAACATCTAGGAACACAACCAGCCCCCAGAATGCAGATCGATGTGAGGAAAATTTTGAGACAAAGCTGAGATGCAGATGAAGCCCCGAGCAGTGGAAAAGCACACTGAATCTTGGCGGAAATAATTAATTCAACAGGAATGAATGTTCCCCCTAAGTTAATCTAGAAAGTTATGCAAGTCACAATGGAAGAGCAACAATATTTTGGAAAAAATAAGGGGGAAAAGGCAAGATTTCCAAACTTCATATGGAGACATGAAAAGCAAAAGTAGAAAATTTCTGAAGACAAAAGTACAGAGAGAAAGACTTCTGATGGAATAGATGTATTCCTCCCATTAAGTAAAACCAAAAACCCTGACATTATATATTGAAAAAGCACCAGAAGTCTCTAAGAGAGGAATGGCTGGGGTCCTCAGATGGAAGGAAGGACACAGAGGTGAGTTCCCTTGGTTTTATTTTTCCCTAATATATCCTAAACTGAATAATGGAGGGAACAGCGGCCAGGAAACACCAATGGGGATAAACAAATAAACAAAAAGCCCCAGGAGAATCTGCTAGATCAGGTCAGAAGACCAGGAAAGGGGTCTGCTGGCCAGATGGAACACCCATTAGCTGTTACATAGAATTACAAAGAACAGTAATTCTTTGCCTAGAAGAGTCAGCTATTACAACAATGCCCACTGAATTGCAAAGTCAAAGGTGATTAGCTGAGAAATGCTTCTTTGTAAGTTGTCTTTACAATTGAGGTAAACCGGAAAAATAAATGAAACACTTACCTAAATAATTCAAATCACTATACTTGATAGAGTAAAGAATACATCTTTTCAACAACTGGCCTTACTTTGATTTTACAAAGTATCCTCTTTAGTTGATTCTGTGGAAAATGTATCAAAACACTGATGTTTTAACATTAGAATCTATGGACTGCATTGTTATTTACTCTTTTTACCCCAGTTAGTAGCTAGCCATTAGTAAAGGGTGTAAAAATCAACACAGTCACTTTTTTAAAACCATTAGAGTAACAACTGTGCTATTCAGTATGATAGAGTAGTTCAAAACGCGTTGTGTACAAATGCACAAATTCCGTCTTCTGCCTGGTAACTGGCACCCAGAGGCCAGTCCAGACCAGCAGTGGGACCTAGCAGGATTGTCTCGGACGGCCAGCAACTAGCTCACTGTTTTCTGTTTGTTTTTGTTGAGGCTCGTCTGACAGGTTTTTCCGTTAGAAAGTTACTATTTTTCCCCTTTGTGATTCTTAGGTACTTTATGGGGAGATACTCTGAGAGCCTGTGATATCTTGTTTCTCACATTTGTGCCCATTTATTTTAGAGCCCTGGGGTAATTCTTGCCTGGAACAACTGTTGCTGGTGTGTTTGTCATATAACGATTCTCCATCATTCCTTCTACGTTTATAAATTGGAATTCCGCTGCAAGAAAGAGCTTTGCCTTCTCTCTCATGTATTTGTTCATTCGAGTATTTTTTATATCTAAATAGATTAATGGACTTTATTTTATTCTACAGGCAATTGTCTATTATTATCATTATTCTACTGCTGAAATAGTGCCAGATTTACCCAGTTCATTCCTGTGTCATTTTGACACTTCCCCATCATCTCGGGGGCATTTCTATCTTTTTGGCATCATGAAATAGTCCAGGCTTGTCTCTTACTGTTTCTTACTTGTCCTGGGATCAGCCGTGTCCCCGAGGAGCTGTGATTCCTTTTATTGGAGTAGATAATTGTTATTTGTTCCTGTAGGTATTGGAAAAACAAATTTAGAACCTTGCCTCTGATTCCCGATCCATTCCCACTAAACCATGATGATAATCGGCATATGAGTTTTCAGTTTTTTCTCTACAGATAGAATTAGAAAATGTGCTCTGATCTGACTGATGCTTAACTAGAAGGAGGGAGAAACTGTTTCCCCACATTTACCCTCAAGTACGCTTCATATCAAAGCCTTCACTACCTTCCAGGAGACAACTAGGTTTTATCCTTATTGGTTATCATGATAATTATGACACGTATTGTTCTATTCTGAAAAGGAAATATCCTCATCAGAAAAGGCTAAAAACTTACCCACAAGCAGACTGGTCTTCTCTGCCTGTTTAGACTGGAAAAAGGATTTAAACCACCAGGTGGATTCTGCCACTTCAGGTAACACTATCAAATAAAATTCACATTACTCCCTTATCAAACACATTTGAGAGATGAAAAACGAAGGGAAATAATGAGGGTGATGCTGATAAGAAATAAACGACATACTTTGCTGGGATTTGTCATCATCTGCAAAGTGAGCAGAATCAGAGCCAGTTAAAGAGGTGCCTGAAAAAAAAAAAAAAAGATGTGCCTGAAGAAACACTGGCTTCTGTAGGAAACAGATGATAATAAACAAGCAGGTAAACAAGCCAACAAACACAAATTTTTATATATAAACGCTCAAGTAGCATGGTTTGAAATCATTTAATCCTGATCATGAATTGAAAATCTGATTAAATTATCAGCCTATTAAAAGTCTTCCAGAATAATGCGTATTACATTTGTATTAATAAAGTAAATTTCTTTCCATGGTGGACAACTCTCTCTCTCTCCACAGATTAAATGTAGAATTTAAAATACATTATGTTATCAAAATCAAAATCTTAGGAAGCACAAAATGAAAAATGAATATTATTGTACTATATTAGGAATATTTCTTGTATATTATATACACTAATTTGTACGGTATATACATTTTATTTGTCATATCATACTTGTATTTTAAACCTGTAAGTCTTTTAAAAGATCAGGATATAAAAATAATTTCTAAGGATGTAAATGTATTGTCCGTGAAAAGAATAAATCAATAAATGTGTCCAACTCTTATCTACAAACAACCCTTGAAATAAGAGTTTTCTACATGCTGGCATACATCCCTTAAATGATAATTTGGTTCTGAAATGATTGTTTCATTTTATGAAATTTCTGAAGTTTCTTTAAGAAGCTACAATTTTCTATTTAGCTATAAATAATCACAGATGGATAGATAAATAAAAAAAAAAAAACTGGCCAGGTAGAAGCTGACCTATTATCCACAGCAGAAAATGGAAATGAGAAAATCTTTGAGGCAGAGTCATGTGACTCCTCTTTTCTAAGAAATGAATATTTTATTTATGTGAAATTTTCCATTTTTAACGTATCCTATTAAATGCAAGTTACATGAAATTAAAACATAATTATGAAGTGTAAGCTTATTGTCACTTATTTACGTGTCAGTGGTTTCATGGATGTAACATAACATAGTTAGAGCAAAGCAGTGAGGCTTGACCATACTGATTCGGATTGGTCTCTGATGAGGTCTGTTCCTATTTTCTTCACTGTCACAAATAATTGTCATTCTTGTCCCTTAAGTTCTGAGCAGGACGTGATACGTAGGTTAATAATATCCCACAAACATCACCTCAGATCATATTCTCCGGGGGTACCCTCCGGTGCTGGTACAACTTACTTCGATAATACTGGTTTGGGGCCAGAGGCATCCAATGGGAGGCACGGATGCCATTGTCCCCTGAGCAGGTGCCAGCAGCCTGCAAAACAGGGGCAGCGACGAAATGCTGACATTTCCTTTTCCTTTTCCCATGAGTATATTGTGTGTGTGTGTGTGTGTGTGTGTGTGTGTGTGTGTAAAGCAGCATAATTTACCATGTAATAAATCTCATAAAGAGAAAGAGTTTACAAAAAATTGCAATCAACTACATTGCAATGAACAAAAAGTGCAATTCCTTTGCAAAGACAAGAAAAAACTACGCAACCAAGTACCATAACAACGCCTACAGCTTGCTCCACCTGAAACACTAAAGGTCAGAGAAGTGTGAACACAGCTGTGACAGTCACTCACCCGCCCGCCTTCTCCAACCTTTCTTTACGGTAAACGTGGTTCTAAAGGTTCTTCAGAGAAGGCACACGCCGTGGAAGGGCCGATCGGCCGAGATCCGGGACAGACCCGCTGCCCGGCAGGGGAAGGGGTGTTAACCGCCTGCAAGGCAGAAGGCGGAGCTGCGAGCACACGCACGTGGGCACCAGGCCACTGCAGGCGGAGCCGGAGGCGCCCTGCACGCCCGCCCGCGCTTGACCGTGCCAGCCTGCCAGGTGGGCCTGGGCCCGGCAGGACTGGGCCCAGATGTGGTGCTGTCCTCGGCTCTGATCGGTCGCGGCTCAGCTCTGCTGGTCTGACGGGGGCGGGGTGGGTAGTAGCCCCTCTGGGGACAGCACCCTGCCGGGCTCTGCGGGGGACGTGAGCGGCAGGCCGCCAGGCCAGCCGGGGGACTGGACGCCGTCACAGACACCGGGACGCAGGGCCGAGGCACAGGGTCTCAGAGGGCAGGGAAGAGCTCAGGGGAGCTGGGGGGCCTTCCCGGAAAGACCCTCACTGTTTCCCCGATGGACAGCGGGCGAGAGATTCCAGCGAGAATGATCGGGGACAGATGGAGAAACTAGTAACTCGATGACGCTCTGCCAATACTACTGGTTCATACAAAAGCTGAGTTTCTGTTCTGCTTTAGTATAATGGTCCTTATCTGACCTGTTTTGCCATTTCACAGACTCAGTTTACCGAGGGGTCAAGCTGTGGCTCCCTTGACACTCACATGAGGATGCTGTCAACTGCTGTTTCAGCTTCTCTGGTGGCTGTTGGTTTTACCCGTTTAAATCAATTTCGGCGACCTTTACAAAATTACTCGAGTCAGCTAGGTCCACGTTTGTTCCAACCATTCATCTGAGTTTATCATCGTGGCTTTTTAAAAAATACCTCCTTCACCTGGTTATGGCTTCTTCCTGTTTTCAGCATAATTTACTTCTGCCTTTTCACTTTTTGTCTTGATTAGTTTTCTAGTGGTTTCTCTAGTAAATTAGTTCTTGCTACCTCTCTTTTGTTCTTTGGTTTTATATTTTATTATTTTCTGTCTTCCTTTTACTTACTGTACGATCATTCTTCTTATTTATTTCAAGATATTTTGTAACATTTCTTGAATATTTGAATTATCTAGGGATACTTTTCTTTTCCAAACATATAAATTTTCTAAATTATCTTTTAATTGATGATTCCTAAATCCACTGTATTGTCAAAAGAGAATGTTAACTTTTTATTCATTCTTTGAAATAATTTTTGGAAGTGGCTTTGTGTGTATTACTAAGAGTGAATATTCCTCATTTACTGCGCGGTCATGATGTTGTGTCTATTTGATTGTGTTACTTAACTATGTTAAACAAATAATCTGTACACTTAGCAGTGTGTTACCTCCTGCCCTCCCAGTTTCTGATTCTGTCCATTTTGGCCTCCTGTATTTTGCAGCCGTGTGGGAAGGTGCGCACAGAATCATGGGGTCATAGCTCATCGGTGGATCCTGGCTTCACCTTCCTTTATCAGCACTAAGGTTTTACTTTTGCCCTAGATTCTCATTGGTCTAATATTAATATTGCAGCACCAGCTTTTTTGTAAGTAATCGGAAGGTATCTCCTTACACGTCTTTGTTTTCAACTAGCTGTTCTGTTTCAGTTTAGAAATAACTTATAGGCACCCTTTAGCAGCGTTATTTTTTTCCTAGTTTTACAGATGTACTTTCTGTCATGGTTGTTGATCTGTTGGCTGAGTTTCTTGCCATTAGATTTCTTCATAAACTTTGTAATGTGGGTTCGTGTGTTCCTTTTGAGTGAGAGATAACTCTCATTTTCCTCACCAGCTCTGCACCACCCCTGGCCACTATGCCACGCCCCTCTCCTGGCTGGTGGCACCAAGGTTTTACCCACCTGACCCTAGTTTTTGTAACTTTCTCTTGTAACACCACTCACATTTTATTGAGTTATTTGTTAGAATGTGAGTTTCTCAGAGAGTACCCTATTCGTTTTACCTTTAACAACACCCAGTACAAAACCTGACACATACCGTAGTTCGTGTTCTGAAAATCTGATTAAGACCAATGTATTATTCCTCCTGTGCATGGTAATGAGAATTACATCCTTGGCTAATAATTAAAATGCTATAACAGGGCTCAGATTTCCACACCATAAGCATGACATAACGAGACTAATTTTTACCCGATTGTTTTCTGAGTCACGTCGTTTTTCAATAGCTCAGTATTAAAATGAGGTCCATCCACATTTTCACTAAGTCTTTTGTCCTAGAATTAAGTTATGCAAACATTTCTCTTCGATCATAACAAGAAGAGAGCCCCACTCTGGGGACACCCTTCAAACCTAATGGACGCCTCACTAAGGGAAGAGAAAGGGAGGCTTAAGAAAGAGTAAGTACTAATTAAAGTCTGAAAGGTGACCTATTTATCACATGGGAGACACTATTACTCTTCCTGGGTTTATTGACGATGGATGAGCTAGTAGATAGATACCCGACTGCTGCTCTGTAGAGCATGGAAGTTCATGGCAAGAAAGAGAGTTTTGCTGGTAGACGATTTCCTACCACGCTGCGCTGTCAGACGGTTGACCAAGTGCACAGCGTGAGAGCAGACCTGGGCGACTCCACCGCCTCTGCCTCATTCCCGGCTGCAGCCGTGAAATATGAAATGTCTGCGTGTGCACACGGCGTGCCAGGGATCTCAAATACGCGGTAACATCCAGGCCACTGAACGTGCCATATTAAACCCACTGGGCCCTCTGACAACGAAAGCTGCAAATGAACACTTGCAGCAGGTTCTTCCCGGAGGCACGCAGTCTGCGTGGGTGCTGGCCGTGGCGGGAATCATCCTCCATTCCCCTCACCTTCCTCCTGTGAGTTTTCCCGGGAAAAGAAACCTACCTGAGCCCCTGAAGGATGAGCTTACAGTTCAGAGCATCGGAGTCTAGTGATGCCGTAGGAGGGCTGTGGACCCGGGGCCACCAGTGTCCTACCCCAGCCACCTCAGCTCCCTCTGCCTGGCGGTGGAGGGAGATGATACACCCTCACGTGCTGCCTGTTGCCACATCCCACGTACACTGGCTAATAGTCAGTCTCCCCCTTTCACAGAGTTTCCCCAACATATGAATGACATCCGGCTACGGTCAGCTCATCCCGAGGTCCAATAACCGGCTGCCAGGGATGCTAGGGCATCACCCTCCACACTGCCCCCCGACCAGGTCCTCACTGGTAGAGGCTGTAACAGTTGCCCTAGGTCTCAGCCTGCTGGACTCGCTGTAACAAAGCACCAGAGACACGGTGGCTTAAACAATAGAAATTTATATTTTGTTTTCTCCCGGTTCTGGGGGCAGCATTGGTTTCTTCTGAGGCCTCCCTCCTTGGTTTGTAGACAGCCGGCTTCTCTCCGTGTCTTCACAGGGTCTTCCTCCATGTGTGCCTGTGTCCTAATCTGCTCTCTTGTAAGAACTCATTCATATTGGATGAGGGTCCCATCCTAAAGACAACATTTGAACTTAGTTACTTCTTTAAAGACCCCCGTCTCCAAACGCAGTCACGCTCTGAGGTCCTGGGGGTTAGAACTTCAACGTGTGCATTCTGGGAGAGCACAGTTCAGCCCATATCAACCTGCTAGAGTTTCCCAGGTGATGTGGGCACTCCACCCACCACCAAAGACTGGGTCCAGACAGCTGCCGGCCAGCTGAAGGGTGGTCCAGCTCTGAAATCCCAGCCCTGCTGGTGTCCTGCCCTTGGCTGGGTTCCCTGGGAAGCAGGCACTGAGACTTACATGGGGACATTTCTGGGGCAGAAGGAAGCCTTGAGCATCACCTGTTCAAACCATCAGGCTCATCAATTACATCACGAGATCACTCAGACAGCTTACCAGGTGAAGTGAGATTCCAAACACAAAGTGTATATGCTGAGCACTAAAATTTTAATTTCAGACATGGAATGAATTATCTCTTTAATTGAATATCCTGAATTATATCAACTAAACTCATACAAAACAGTTTCTTATTTAGAATTAAAACCAGAGAAGCAATGAGCTTTAGAGGTAGAGACAAAGATACAATTTTAATCATCTCATAGTAATTATCAAAGGGCCCAAATGAACACAGCATGTTGAAAGTATTAGATTGTGTATTCTTTACTTGAAATAAAAATTTTAACTATGAGAATTACACATAAAAAGAAAGAATAGTTTTAACAGTAGTATTTATCTTATTGTACTTTTCACTCTTCATGCCTAACTGAGGATATAGTTTCCAAAGATGGTGTTTTTTCACTTCTCATCTGTTTTTCTTTTTCTCTATGAGAATAAACTCTGTTGAACTTTCAGATGAAGTATTAACTTTTATCAGATGATCCAAAGCTCAAGTGGATTTTGAATTTCAGCCAAGGAAGGCAAAGTATTTTGATGAATTTCATCACCAGAAAGGAAGGGGAGAAAAAAAGTACTGTTGGCAGAACTTTCCCAAGCTATTGCCAGGAGCCATAGAAAACTTACTTGCATTGCAAATCCATCATGACATTATAACATAGTTTTATGTAATCAAGATCAGTCGTTCAAGGCAATTTATAAATAATTAAATATGGAAAGGCGCAAGCAGTTAATGTTATGTGAGTCATAGGGTGTTTTTCTAAAGTATTACATCTCTGTGTTTAAACGCAGGCCCTCAATCACAAAAACATGCAGAGACTGTGGACTTATAGGTGCTTATATAGTAAATGTTTGTAAAACAACAGTGTTACCTGCAATCTCGGGAAAATACTGGTGAAACTTTTGCTGAAAACAGAATTGCTTCGATCTATGGCACAACTTCTAGTCTTGCATCTACAATACTGAACTCAAAGGTAAACTCTGGACTCCTTCGTGAATCCACACTCATTTCAGATTACCAGTGGATGTGTGCAGATGTTTTGAGGTTTCCGTAATTCTTGTCAAGGCCCCTTTGCTCTCACTGACTCATTCCCTCGTGACCACTCTACCCTTATCCACACTTTATTTAGGGCCGAAGTTGTTCGTGTTTTCCCTCTATTTTATTCTGCCCTCTCTCCCTTCCCCCAGCAGCATGGGATATCCCTGGACCCGGGAACAGGAGCGCAAGTGTAGGGGTCAAAGTGAGACAGGAAATAGAGCCTGCACTGTCTTCATGCAACTCAAAGCAGGTGAAAGACACTGTTCTCGGGACCGTGTCCATTTCTGACGGAGCCGCAATAATAGCTGTTCTGTCGACTTCATTACTCCGACTGTGCAACGAGACACAGTGAGGAGATGAAGGAATATCCCCAAGGTCATTTATGGCCCGGCGGGTGGAGATCATCTCATTCGTGGAAGCTCAGGATGAAGACCCTTGGTTCATCGTGGGAGGAGATGCAGAGGGAGTGTCTCGGCCTGGAGCCCATGAAGGGAATTTCCTGGAATAAAGGGGTTTCTGAGGCTGCGATTTCTTTAAGGCTCTTTATTACATTATAAAAATGTTT
Source organism: Lipotes vexillifer (assembly GCF_000442215.2). NCBI lineage: Eukaryota > Metazoa > Chordata > Mammalia > Artiodactyla > Lipotidae > Lipotes > Lipotes vexillifer. Next base: position 1,094,502 of record NW_006790942.1, on the reverse strand, counting down.
TTATTTTCTAGCTCCTTCTCATGTGATCAAAGGACAAAACCTTTGTAGCCGAAGTAACTTTTTAGATACCCCATTGGAAGCAACACGCTAACTGTAAAGTATGAAGCCAGGGGAATAAAGTGCCCCAATCTCTGTCATACTTGTGTTCAGATTCTAGTCTGGACAAATCTGAAATGCCTGTTGCACAATCGACTGGAGAGGAACACAGTCATTCAGAGCTCAGGACAGAGCCAGAGCTGGGGCTGGAGATGCTGGTTCAGGATGTTACTCGTGGAAGACGGAACTTAACACCAAGAGCCTGCCTGAGGTTACCTGGGGACGCGTGTGCAGAGAGGCGCAAAGGATGTGGAGGGCTGAGCCCAGGGCAAGCTCTGTCAACACTTAGAAATCCAGATGAAGGGCTCTGTGCAATCAGCACAGTAGAAGAAAGTTTTACAGATGTGGCTTTTGAGGAGCAAAGTAAAAGAAAGGTGGGAAGAAAGAGGATGTGTCAATGGCTTCAAAACAGAAACCACGAGTTTGCAGTACAGATGCCACTGATGGCTGTGCCGGGAGGTCCAGGGCGAGGCTTGGCGGGGGCTCAGTAGGGAAATGAGAGCAGCGATGGGGGTGTTCAGGAGGGAAGTAATATGAGAGCTTTTTAACGAGTGAAGTCTGTGGGGCTCAGAAACCAATGGACCACAGAGCCGAGGATGGCTCACAGGACGAGACGTTTCCCAAATAGAAAACACAAAGAAACCATCTCATTTTAGGAAAATTCGATGAGTTCAGTTTTAAACATATTTGTATGGAGGTGCCTGGAGCACACAGGGCACCGTCAGGAGACGCGGTAACAGGCCTCCAGCCAGGGCTGGAAAGATGCACACAAACAACACCAGCACCAACATTCAAAGAACGCGCTGGACGAAAGGAACCTGCCCTAGAAAATTAGGAGGAAAGCTGGGAGAATCCATTGACATCCATGTGACACCTGCTTCTTGAATGATGGTGAGTTATGTTGAATGTTCTGGGCTTAGCTTCTCCCGAACGTCTTCAGTGTGACTCCAAATCTGTGCAAGGAGATCAGGTAGATTAATGTTTCACGGTGGTCCAAAGAGAGAGAAAGGAAGGAGTTCTAGAAGGATGTAAGGATACATATTTTTTCTCAAAAATGAGTTTCTCTTGGAACACAGCGATCCCGACAACTCTGGCTTATTTGGAGCAGGAAGGAGCTGGAGTTAGTGTCGTGGAAAGGAGATCGGATGTGAGGTGGAATTCCAATGTTCCCTCGTTGGCCGGCTGGTCTCTGGCAGGTGACCTCATCATGACACTTCCTCTCATCTGTGGGTGGAGGGTCAGCAAAGGAACTGCCCTGGGTTACTGCAAACATGACTCGTGATTGTATACGTAAAAGTTCCACCACGGTACTTGGTGCATAAATGCTAAGAAATAGTCATTTCCTTCCTGTCCCTCCTGTAGGGTATTTTGAAGACCTTCTGCTCCAATCAAATCTAAGCTCAAGAACATAATTATGTTTTCAAACCTGTTTTTAAATTTTAACAGTTATAGTTGGGGAAAGTTGAAATGATGCATGTTCATTGTTTTTGTTATTTTCAATTTCATTACTTTGTATTGAGGTAAAATGTATGTACAGTGGAATGCACATACCTTAAGTGCATAATGGATGAGTTTGGGTAAATGTATACACGTGTGTAGGCACCATTCCAACCAGACATGCAGTATTTCCATCACCCCAGGAAGTTCCTTCATCCCAAAGTTATCCTATCCTCCCAAAAGAGCCATTGCTCGGAATGACATCGCCACAGACTAGCTACGCCTGTTTTTAATTTCATATAAATGGAGACATACATAAAGTATTCTTTTGTGTATGGCTTTTATCACTCAGCACTTTTTTTATGTATCCACTTTGTTGCATGTATAACTAGTTTATTCTTTTATTTCTTTTCTTTATTATTCTTTATTCTTTTTCTTGCCGAGGAGCATTCCCTTCTGTGATTTGATCACGGTGTGTTTGTCCACTCTCCTGTAGACAGACATTTCGGGGTTTCCAGTTTTGAGCTGTTATGAGTGAAGTTGCTAAGAACACACGTTTACAGGTCTTTTTGTAGATCAGTGTTTTCATTTCTCTCGGCTAAATACTTAGGAGTGGAATTGCCAGGTCATGGAATAGGTACGTGTTTGACCTTATAAGAAGCAGCCAGTTTTCTAAACTGGCTGTAAAATTTCACACTCTCTCCGACAACACCTGAGAACCCAGTAACTGCTGACTTCCTTGTGTTTGTTACTGGCGGGGCTTTTAATATCATCCATTCCACTGGGTGTGAAATGGTCTCAATTATGCTTTGCGTTTGTATTTCCCTAGTGATTTATGATGCTGAGCACCTTTCCCTGTGCTTATGGCACCGTATTTTCTTTTCTGAAAAGAAAGTGTCTGTTCAAGTGTATTTTGCTCCTTTGTAATTGGGCTGTTTGCCCTTCATTATTGATTTGTAGTAGCTCTTTTTAGATTTTGAATACATTCTTCTCTCCTTTGTGAATATTTTCTTCCATTGTGTGCTGCCTTTCAATTTTTCTTAATCATGTCTTTTGGTGGGCTGAAGGTTTTAATTTTGTTGAAGACTAATTAATCATTTAAGAAAATTCTGTTTTGTGCTTTTCGTACTCCCACTAAGAAATCTTTGCCTATCCCAAGGTTGTAAAGATATTTTTTTATTTAGGTGTATTATACCTTTACATTTCACATTTAGATGTAAGATCCATCTAAAGTTATTTTTATAATAAACATTAATTTTAAACGATGTACTTTCAGATATTCTGGATTCTCTTTGGTGGTTAAATTTTTAAATGTCTTATGATAAAATGATGTTTATGACTTAGTGTGCAGTTTGGGGTCTGAAATATGATACCGCTTTGGAACAGACACATTTCTAATCGTACCCAGTTGACTGGTTGCCTTGTAAACTGAGATGTGATTGGATTAGAAAATATTTCACTTTGTATCTTCGAAATTAAAAAAAAAAAAGCAACCTGTGTCTCACATCAGTACTTCTCAAAACTTTAAGAAACATCAAAAACTATAAAAAATATGATGAATAAAGTGCTTGGAGCTTCTCAAAAGAGCTACATGAATATGAATATTTGATGATTAGTGATGAGTAATTGTATCTTTAAGGCTCTTCCCCCTTTGGAATCTGTTTACAGTGTCTGAAGAAATACAGATTCAACCACAGACTTCAGAGGAAGCTTAAGTTTATCATCTGAGATATATAAAACAATCTACAAACCATTTCTTCTTATTTTACACCATGGTGAAAACATATCCAGGACCTTAAATTATTTTTATATTAACCTTTCAGAAGATAATGATTTCTAAAGTTGAAAACAGAGGAAGTCCATTTTATCACATAATGAAAATGCTATTTCTGTAAATTAAAGGAAGAAAATGGCCAATTTAAGCGGTCCGACCATCCATCGTCATTTTGCCTTATGCTCCCTGAAGCTGCTGTTTGTAAAAGGTTCCAGTTTCATAACTGTTTCTTATTTCTGTATATTGAGCAAATAACTGCCAACCTGACATCAGTCTGCATATACACTGTCAAGACAATGGATTTTTCCTGCCGTCTACCTGATTTTTTTTCTGTTTTAACTTGAGGCTTGAGGCTGCGGATGGAGTCATACAGGCCGGAGGGTCCGTTTTTGTTTATTGGTGAATCCTGGCCGCTGCCACGTGTGTCTGTGCTCAGGACATAGTTCAGGTTGTTGGGGCTGAGTGGGTGAAGTGAAGGGCCCCCCGTGGCTGGACGCTACTGCAGCACAGCTGCAGCCCCAGGCAGACCCCACGGCGACGGCCCATCGTCCCATCACAGGGCCTAAGCGGGAATCACCACAAAGAGCAAGTTCCTCTTGTTTTCTTCCTTCCTCTCTTCAAAACTAAAATGACGCTATGACAGTTTTCTTCTCTACAACTTTCGACACACTTGCTTAGCTTAGAATCACCAGACGCAAAACTGTTTTGTTCATAGAAATATACTTTATCAGAAATAGTCAGGAATTAAAGCCTCTTAAAGCCCTGAAAGCCAGATTAAAGTGGATCTTGTCTTGTAGAAATCGAAGAGAGCATTTGCTTCAAGCTCACTCATTTCCTAATTTTTTCCTAAAACACAGATTATCCATGTTTATAAAAAAAAATTTCCTATACGTTGTCATAATAAAGTAATCAAGTATCGTGGATCCCAATATATATAATACAAATATTTTTAAAGAGTTCACCTACTACAGCATAGATTTTGGATTAAGGGAGTGAGAATATTTCCCCTTAATTTTTAATGGTTTTGGACTAATTGTAGACCCATACCGCCCTCTGCTGGCCACTGTGTGCCTGACATTAAAAATGGATGTGAACCTGCAGTCTGTGAAGAACCCAACATTCCCCAGAAAATAAACCTTTGTTCCCCTAGTGAATGACGGTTTTTTCCTGACATTTGCTTTCCAATAAACAAAACTTTCCATTTTTTAATTTTTATCTTTTTATTTCTTTAATTTTTAAGCAGGGCTACTTACTTAAAGGCAATCTTTAGTATATTTCTTAGGATGTTTTTATCAAAATGTCACTGATGTAAAGTTAAAATAACAAAATATGTGCCATGGAAGAACTGCCCCCAAATTACACATATATTTTAAATCGGTTTTTTACTTCATGTTTTTTATTTTCCATTTAATATATTTTCATATACAAAAAATTGTATACATTTTATATGATTATAAGATAAGGCCTATCACCAAGATGTGCCCTATATTCCACTAATTCTCCAGATGGATTGCATCCACCGAAAAGGATGGAGATTTCATTCACCGAGTTAGAGTTTGATACAGATGTCACAGGACAGTTGAAAGAGAAAGCGACGGGCAGCTGGGATTTGAAACTCGTAGGTCGGCTTGCTTTCCGAAAACACGACCTCGGGCAAATATTTCCTGTAACTCACCTTCAGTGTCCTCATCTTCAAACCGCAGGTGACACAGGATCCTTACAACGTGTGCCTAATAACACATATTTCACGGAGCAAGACGCTGCCCGCGGGTCACCCAGCCTCCTGGTGGGCACAGCTCCGGTTCACAGGCCGCCCCTTCCTCTCTCTTCCATCTTCTCTGAGCAACAGCTCTCACCGATGGACCTTCAAACACTGGCATGTATTGGGCTCTCAATAATATTTGTTAGTGAATGAATATCTTTAGCGCGTGATGGCCGCAAGTAGAGAGACGTTAGCATATTCTGGGGTCTGTATCCGGCCCGAATGCTTTTCCTAGTCAACATATTAAAAGAGTTCTAACTGAAACAAAATATAAAACTATGGACTTATGACATTGTCCCCGAAAGCAGCTGAGTATATATGCATCCTTTCTTATTCTTTGTTTGGTTCCATGGAAACTCCTTTGGAAGGTGAGGGTTTTTGGGGGGTTTGTTTTTGTTTTTTTAACATCTTTATTGGAGTATAGTTGCTTTACATTACTGTGTTAGTTTCTGCTGTATAACGAAATGAATCACCTATACATATACATATATCCCCATACCCTCTCCCTCTTGTGTCTCCCTCCCACCCTCCCTATCCCACCCCTCTAGGTGGTCACAAAGCACCGAGCTGATCTCCCTGTGCTATGCGGCTGCTTCCCACTAGCTATCTATTTTACGTTTGGTAGTGTATATATGTCCCTGCCACTCTCACTTCGTCCCAGCTTCCCCTTCCCCCTCCCCGTGTCCTCAAGTCCATTCTCTGCGTCTGCATCTTTATTCCTGTCCCGCCACTAGGTTCTTCGGAAACTTTTTTTTTTTTTTTTGATACCATATATAGGTGTTAGCATACGGTATTTGTTTTTCTCTTTCTGACTTACTTCACTCTGTATGACAGACTCTAGGTCCATCCACCTCACTACAAATAACTCAGTTTCATTTCGTTTTATGGCTGAGTAATATTCCATTGTATGTATGTGCCACATCTTCTTTTTCCATTCATCTGTTGATGGACACTTAGGTTGCTTCCATGTCCTGGCTATTGTAAATAGAGCTGCAATGAACATTGGGGTGCATGTGTCTTTTTGAATTATGGTTTTCTCAGGGTATATGCCCAGTAGTGGGATTGCTGGGTCGTATGGTAATTCTGTTTTTTGTTTTTAAGGACCGTCCATACTGTTCTCCATAGTGGCTGCACCAATTCACATTCCCACCAACAGTGCAAGAGTATTCCCTTTTCTCCACACCATCTCCAGCATTTATGGTTTGTAGATTTTTTGATGATGGCCACTCTGACTGGTGTGAGGTGATACCTCCTTCATTGTAGTTTTGATTTGCATTTCTCTAATGATTAGTGATGTTGAGCATCCTTTCATGTGTTTGTTGGCAATCTGTATATCCTCTTTGGAGAAATGTCTGTTTAGGTCTTCTGCCCATTTTTGGATTGGGTTGCTTGTTTTTTTGATATTGAGCTGCATGAACTGTTTTTAAATATTGGAGATTAATCCTTTGTCAGTTGCTTCCTTTGCAAATACTTTCTTCCATTCTGAGAGTTGTCTTTTTGTCTTGTTTATGGTTTCCTTTGCTGTGCAAAAGCATTTAAGCTTCATTGGGTCCTATTTGTTTATTTTTGTTTTTATTTCCATTTCTCTAGGATGTGGATCAAAAAGGATCTTGCTGTGATTTATGTCATAGAGTGTCCTGCCTATGTTTTCCTCTAAGAGTTTTATAGTGTCTGGCATTACATTTAGGTCTTTAATCCACTTAGAGTTTATTTTTGCGTATGGTGTTAGGGAGTGTTCTAATTTCATTCTTTTACATCTAGCTGTCCAGTTTTCCCAGCACCATTTATTGAAGAGGCTGTCTTTTCTCCATTGTATATTCTTGCATCCTTTATCAAAAATAAGGTGACCATATGTGTGTGGGCTTATCTCTGGGCTTTCTATCCTGTTCCATTGATCTATATTTCTGTTTTTGTGCCAGTACCATACTGTCTTGATTACTGTAGCTTTGTAGTATAGTCTGAAGTCTGGGAGCCGGATCCCTCCAGCTCCATTTTTCTTTCTCAAGATTGCTTTGGCTATTCGGGGTCTTTTGTGTTTCCATACAAATTGTGAAATTTTTTGTTTTACTTCTGTGAAAAATGCCATTGGTAGTTTGACAGGGATTGCATTGAATCTGTAGATTGCTTTGGGTAGTAGAGTCATTTTCACAGTGTTAATTCTTCCAATCCAAGAACATGGTATATCTCTCCATCTGTTTGTGTCATGTTTAATTTCTTTCATCAATGTCTTACAGTTTTCTGCATACAGGTCTTTTGTCTCCTTAGGTAGGTTTATTCCCAGGTATTTTATATTTTTTTGTTGCAGTAGTAAATGGGAGTGTTTCCTTAATTTCTCTTTCAGATTGTTGATAATTAGTGTATAGGAATTCAGCAGATTTCTGTGCATTAATTTTGTATCCTGCTACTTTACCAAATCCATTGATTAGCTCTCGTAGTTTTCTGGTGGCATCTTTAGGATTCTCTATGTATAGTATCATGTCATCTGCAAACAGTGACAGTTTTACTTCTTCTTTTCCGATTTGGATTCCTTTTATTTCTTTTTCTTCTCTGATTGCTGTGGCTAAAACTTCCAAAACGATGTTGAATAATAGCGGTGAGAGTGGGCAACCTTGTCTTGTTCCTGATCTTAGAGGAAATGGTTTCAGTTTTTCACCATTGAGAACGATGCTGCTTGTGGGCTTGTCATATATGGCCTTTATTATGTTGATGTAAGTTCCCTCTATGCCTACTTTCTGGGGGGGGTTTAGCACAAATGGGTGTTGAATTTTGTAAAAAGCTTTTTCTGCATCTATTGAGGCTATCATATGGTTTTTATCCTTCATTTTGTTAGCATGGTGTATCACATAGATTGATTTGCATATATTGAAGAATCCTTGCATTCCTGGGATAAACCCCACTTGATCATGGTGTATGATCCTTTTAATGTGCTGCTGGATTCTGTTTGCTAGTATTTTGTTGAGGATTTTTGCATCTATGTTCATCAGGGATATTGGCGTGCAGTTTTCTTTCTTTGTAGTATCTTTGTCTGGTTTTGGTATCAAGGTGATGGTGGCCTCGTAGGATGAGTTTGTGAGTGTTCCTTCCTCTGCTATATTTTGGAAGAGTTTGAGCAGGATGGGTGTTAGCTCTTCTCTAAATGTTTGATAGAATTCGCCTGTGAAGCCATCTGGTCCTGGGCTTTTGTTTGTTGGAAGATTTTTAATCACAGGCTCAATTTCAGTGCTTGTGATTGGTCTGTTCATATTTTCACTTCACACAGGCAGGAAGCAGGGCTCTCACATGAAGGGAAAGTGCAGGATACAGAAGCACGTGGCCCAGCTGTGGAGTCTGAGGTCTCCAGGGAAAGGTCACAGAGCAGACATTCAATAAACATTGGCTCCATTGCATAGTTAACACATATATATGGACTCTAAAAATGAAATGTTTATGCAGAACCTAGAGGCAGGGCAGGAATAAAGATGCAGACCTATTAGAGAATGGAGTTGAGGACACAGGGAGGGGGATTGGTAAGCTGGGACGAAGTGAGAGAGTGGCATGGACATATACACACTACCAAATGTAAAATAGATAGCTAGTGGGAAGCAGCCGCACAGCACAGGGAGATCAGCTCGGTGCTTTGTGACCACCTAGAGGGGTGGGATAGGGAGGGTGGGAGGGAGACACAAGAGGGAGGAGATATGGGGACATATGTATACGTATAGCTGATTCACTCTGTTATACAGCAGAAACTAATGCACCATTGTAAAGCAGCTATACTCCAATAAAGATGTTAAAAAATTTTTTTTAATTAAAAAAAAAGAGATCTATAACAAGGGGCTTCTAATCTTCTTTGGAACAAATAGAGAAAATTGAAAATATACATATTCATGAGAGTGGGCTACACACAAAAATAATAATCAATGCCATCGTTTGAGGGATTTCCATGCCCTAGACCCTCCCTAAATCCCCACACATATTACATCGTGCATCTTATCACAGCCTGGCAAGGTTTATTATTCCAATTTCATCCATGAGGATAGAAATGATCACAGAAGAAATACAGCATGGTTTTCAATAAAATAAGCCCTGTGATCAGAAACACCTGGGTTCTATTCTAGACTTTGCTACTAGCTGATGGCCTTGGACATCTTAAATGAATCTGATAAAAATTTAAACCACAATATGCATTTTTTGTATACTAAAGAAGCATCAGCAGTAAAACAACACTGTCCCACATGGACGGTGGTGTGGCTGCAGGAACTTGCCCACAAACTGCATCTCTGACCAGAAATGGCTTCAGTTTGGTATCTGGAATTTTGACATTTGTATCATGAGCCATGAAAATGTTTATAGCCTGTGGCCTAATAATTTTATTTCCTGGACTATTTTCTACGTCATCAAACATATTCATTGTAGCATCATTTGTAATAGTGAACATCTGGAAAGAACAAAATTTCCACAGACAGAAGATATTAAAACACATTAGGATCTGTCCACATGATGGAATATTGTGTTCTTATTTGTAATTATGATCCTGAGGATGACTGAATAACAGGAAAATCCTTAGGAGGCAATGCTAAAGAAAAGAGCAGAACACGATTCTACCTGGACATTATTATTTCAACATGTATAAATTGTGCATAGAAAGAAGTTTGAAAATTAATACAATAACATTTTAGGGCTTCCCTGGTGGCGCAGTGGTTGAGAGTCTGCCTGCTGATGCAGAGGACACGGGTTCGTGCCCCGGTCTGGGAGGATCCTACATGCCGCGGAGCGGCTGGGCCCGTGAGCCATGGCCGCTGAGCCTGCGCGTCCGGAGCCTGTGCTCCGCAACGGGAGAGGCCACAACAGTGAGAGGCCC
>NW_006790942.1:1062578-1084469 GCF_000442215.2 Lipotes vexillifer | reverse complement strand
AAAAAAAAAAAAAAAAAAAAAAAAATTTAGCAAAGGCTCTGTTAGCCTGCTAATAGCAATGTAACAGGTTTTTTCTCCATTTCCCAGATTTTTCAAAAAATGCCAATGCTTTAAAAAAAATGTAATATAGTTTATCTTTTATAAATATAATAGACTGTAGCATTTTTTTCTTCTCTAAGAATCCCTAGTAAAACTATTAGCTTTAGGGGAAAACATTAAAAGCTGGTATTTTTCAGCCTTTAACAAAACATCAAATAAATAACCAAAAAACAATACATCCAGAAAACATATCACCGGGCTGTTTAACATCGGAATCAATTAATTTAGGATTTCTTAATACATAAAAAGATTACAACAAAATAAAAGAATAAATACACCAAAACGTAAAAGGAAAATGGTTACTTTTAAAATGTTACTGTTCTCCAGCCTTTTGAAGGACAGATGATTTCGTATTAAACACTTGGGACAGCCTTCGTCACAGTAGCGACACCCAGCTGAAACCCACTTGGTGGTTACTTATTTGTTTTAAAGGCAAACAGGGAAACTCCAGGCCTAGCGGTTTTGCTAAGCCTGCCATGCGTCCAGCTGATAAGCTGAAAATAATTTGCAAAGTGTTTGGGGAGCTCATTCCTTCTATACAAAACTCCCATCCCTTCCGATGTGGTGTACCTGCAAAGATTTCACTATTCTTTCAGTCTCCCTTGAACAACCCTCAAAAGCAACAATGTACCAGGATTAGACCCAACAGTCGGAAGGACTGCGTCTACTCCATCTGATCCTAAGTGGCTCTGGTCCCTGGATGCCAGCCCTACAGCACCTGTCTGAGTGTGATATTTGTGCTATTTGCATTTGTAACACAGCCTTGATCCCGTAGGAAGATTTTTAAAGTTCAAAATAAACTAAAAAACAAAAACAAAACGTATTTTAACTGGAAGAAAATCGGATTGGAATTGATTCCTTTGGCCATGTCCAGTGGTTGAAGAACCTTTGGGCGGGCTGGACCCCGTGCCGGTTGCAGGGGCCCCACGGGATGAAACGCAGAAGCACATGACAAAGTCTCCATCTGAGTACATCTGCCCTTCTCTTAGGACATAATTTAAATCCTGACAGAACTTAGTAGGTTGTGAATAAATTATAATCAGAATCAACACTGTGGCTCAATTGTGAAATCGAGAAATTCTACTCTTTTCTCATCTTACGGAAGTTGCCAAATGCAGGCCTGTGGGTCAGCCGCGTCAGGGTGCTAAGGAAACGCATTTTCAGGCCCTGCATCCTTGTTCTTAGGGGAAGCCCTTAGTCATTTGCCATCAGGTACGCCGTCAGCTGTGGTTTCTCATGGATGATGATTACCAGGGTGAAGAGACCTCCCTCTAGCCCAGTCTGTCCTGAGTTTCTATCATGGTAACGTGTTGATTTTCTCAAGTGCTGTTTTTTGGTATCAGTTGAGATTTCCATTTGTTCCTAAATCTATTTATGTATTTAGAAAAACTAATTCAGACATGGACACCCTGAGACAGAATAGCATCCCTGATCCTGGTTCCTAGTTTATTCTGGAAAGTGCAGAGCACAAAAGAAGAGAGAAATTACAAGTTATGTTCATCATCCGTATTTTAAGTTTCCTGTATTTTTCAAATTTTCAAGACCATTTTAAATAAAATAAGCATGTTCCCAGCATGAGTTTATAACCCTATATATAAATATTCAATAGTTTTTAAATTTATACATAACACTTCCTTACTAAACATTTTTAGCTTAGAGTGATCTTTTTTTTATAATATAGAAAAAATGCATAGTAGCTTTAGGGAGATGTAATTCCTATGTCACACAATTCATCCAGGCAAAGTGTACTGTTTAATGATTTTTAGCGTATTCCCAGGGTTGTGCAGCCACCACCATGGTCCACTTTATAGCACTGTCCCCAGCCATCTCTTCTCGTTACCAGTCATCCCCGACCCTCAAGCCCTCCAGCACTAGGAAGTGTATCTCCTGTCCTCAGACATTTGCTTAGATATATCATGCAAATAGATATTTCTTTTAATGGTTTCACAGTAAAATACCTGTCCATTTATTGAGGGATTTTCTTTTTCTCAAAAATGTTTTGTAATTTTCAGAGTAAACGTTTTGTAGGTCTTTTGTTTGTTTATTTATTCTCAAGTATGTTATTCATTTTGATGCTAATACAAAGTTAACTTCATTTTCAAATGGTTCACAGACAGACTATAGAAATACAGCTGGTGTTTGTATATTGATCTTGTATCTTGCACGCTTGCCAAACGTGTTTACTAGTTGTAATTATTTTGCGGTGGACTCCTTAGGATTTTTTTAGGAGCAAAATCATGTCATCTCAAAGTAGAGATGGTTTTAATTCTTCCTTTCTAATCCTGATGCCTTGTTCTCGCCTAATTTCCTGGCCACAACCTCCATACAACGTTGGACAGAAGTGAGAGAGTGGACACCCTTGTATTGCTCCTGATCTTACGGGAAAAACATCCATTCTTTCATCATTAAGTATGTTAGCTGTGGGTTTTATTTTAAATAGATTTCCTTTATCGTGATGAGGAAAATCCCATCCATGTTTAGTTTGTGGCATGTCTTCATCATAATAAGGTGTTGGAGTTTGTCAAGTGCTTTCACTTCATCTATAAAGGCTCTGTTGGTAGGTACACTTATATTTATAATTCCTATCACTTCTGCATGGACTGACCACTTCTATAATAAAACTTCCTTCTTTATATCTAGCAACATCTGTTTTTGTTTTAAAGTCTATTTTGTCTGATAGTTGTGTAGCCACTCCAGTTTTTTTATGGGTGCTGTTTGCATCACGTATTTTTTCCCATCTTTTAGATTCCAACATCCACACACATTTGAATCTGAAGGGTGTCTTCTCTAGAGAGCACAGTTAAGAATTTTCTTATCCTTTCTGGCAATCTCTGTCTTTGGATTGGATTATTTACTCCATTCGTATTTAATATTAGTGTTGACATGATTAGATATATCATGTTGTATGAGACCGTAGCAAACTACACCCAGGCAGAGCCTTGGAAAGCCCTTGTGCACCTAAGTCTCCTCTCGTGAGCCCCTGCCCTGTCACAAAACCCCCAGGCTGGCCAGCTGAGAGCTGTCACTGCAGCCAGGACGACCCACACCCACCAGCTCACTACCCATCAGCCATGAAGGACGTACATGTGAAGTCACACGCTCACATATGGGTGGATATTTTTGCTTTCCTTTAATCAAGAATGGCCCCCCTTGAAGGGGACCAGAATATGTCCCCTCAAATATGCCTCTTTGGCATAAGGATTATTTTAAGCTGATTATTTTGAGAAACAGCAGATGCAGGAGAAACTCTGAAAACAGGGCCTAAGTTTCCATTTTTAAGGGATATTCATGGAAAGCACACGCTCAAATCTGCATAACAAACCTTACTAAAAAATGCTTGTTTGTCACACATTTCCTGACCCCATCCTGTAACTGACCTCCCTTCCCCGACCAGAGTCCAAAATGCCTCTCCTTCGTGCAGCCTCAGATGCCACAAAAGGCCCCAAGATCCAGCCGCTTACTCTTAGTGCACACACGTAATTAAAACTAGCTTTTTTCCTCCATTGTTGATCTGTCTTATATCAGTTTGATTTGCAGGCCCCAGTCATTGAACCCAGGAGAGCAGAGGGAAGACGTTTTCCTTTCCCTGCCCTCTGCACAAAGAGCCCCCTACAGATGCCCACGAAGTGAGAAAGGTGTTTTTAAAATGGTGACATGATTATCAAGTGATCAAACTCAGTATCACTAATGAGACAAACGGGTGTGTTATAGCTCCTGATTTGCTGCCATTGGACGGCTGCAAATCCCCTCTGCAGCACTCCTACCAAAAATGTTCTCAGAATCTGCTGATGAACCCAGACTGTGAACATTATACAAAACTATGTCAATGCATAGATGCCACATGAGCTGTTAAATATCAGGACGGAGTGAGGTGTTTAAAGCAATGACCGATGAAAATGTTGGCACCAAATAAATCTTCTTAAGTGGACAAAATGTCTCAGGGAAATAAGATCATAAGTAACTGTGGCTCAGTTGAGAAAGTGAAAGACAAGGCTCCAGGAAGCAGGGAAACACAGCAGAGTTTAAAACCACAGCAGATTTTCTCTTCCCGTGCACAGAAAACCTGGTTCCCCCCGACATCTTCGAGCCGACGCTCAGAGCTAGCGAGAGGCTGCCTGCCGGGCTATAGTCCTCAGAAAGCCCACTGAATAAAACATATTTCTCAACTTTCAGGTTATGCTTTTATTTTTTTCAGTTGACATATCTAAACGTCCAGTTTTCACCAAGACATTTTAACACACACAAAGGAACAGGACACTCTGTCCCACACACGGCAAAATTAACAGTTGGCAAAGTTATAGCAGAGGAACACCAGCTTGAAGGAACAGACACCTTAGAACAGATTGTTTTCAAGTGCACGTGGAATAGTCACAGAGTAGACAGACCATAGACTCGACCATAAACCAAGTCCTAATAAAGGTAAAAGGACTGAAATCACACAAAGTATATTCCCTGACCACAGTGGAGTTAAATTAGAAATCAAAAAGCGAAGGTAATTTAGGGAAAGCACAAATATTTGGAAATCAAACAATAGACTGCTAAACAACACACACCACACACAGGTGAACGAACTGACAACGTAGATCTGAATGAAAATACAACATACCAGCATTTATGATAAACAGCTGAAACAGGGCTTAGCTTTCTAATCTAGCTTTAAATGCCCATATTAGAAAAGAAGAGCGTTCCCAAAACAGTAATCTAAGCTGTTCCCCGTTAGCATATTGATGAATGGCTAAATAATTTGTTGTATCCTTACAGTGAAATATTATCTGGCAATAAAAAGGAATGAAATACTGACACATGCTACAAGATTGATGAACCTCCGAGACAGTTACGTGAAGTGACAGAAGCAAATACAAGAGTCAGCATATGGTGTGGTTCCCTGTCTACGTAATGCCCACAAAAGGAAAACATAGAGACAGAAAGCAGATTGGAGGTTGCCTGGAGCCATGGGTGCGAGAGACCTTACTGGGGGTGTGGAAATGCTGTAAGCCTGATTTCTGGTGGAGGCTGTAGAAATGCTATAAGCCTGATTTCTGGCAGAGGCTGTAGCACTCAGCAAGATTATTAAAAGTCCTTGAATGGCTGAATTTTATGAGACGTAAAATATATAACCTCAATAAAACTGTGTTTTAAAAAAAGCAAAAACTACATGCATCTATGGAAAGATGGAAAATACCTACAACCTCCCTTCTAGGTATCTCCTTCCAAAAATATTTCTCAAGAAAAAGAGGAGATAAAGTAGTTGTGTCGGCAGTGATTCGTTTACTCCCTTGAGGACTTTATGATGGTAAGGCAGATTAAAAAAAAATATTGATTAGTGAAACAACAGACTTACCAAAAGAAAGAGAAAACTACAGCATGGTAGAAAACTCAAATCTATCCAAATGTCTGCCTGGTAGATTCTACTATCATTCTTTGTACAAAATAATAAAGAGCAAGAGAATCAAAATCTCAAAATCCTCAAATAATCCCATCACCTCCTGCTGCACAGGGAGTCTGCCCACCCCCCCAGTTCCTCTCTGTGCTCACACCCCACCCCACGGAGAGGACACTATGGCATGGAGACCCCTCTCCACTAACCCAAGCTTCCCCCCTCTGATTATAACCCCCATCCCTTCAACTTCTTACCCATTTGACTCCCTAGACTGGTTCTTAAATCTTAAAAGACTTCAATGTATCAAGTCCTCTGAGTTTTCCTTCCATCAGCCTTGTCATTTCTTTACCCTTTAACTGAATTGAACTGGTTCATTGTATCAATAATATATTCACTGTTAGTTAAGAGTATGTTAGGCTTGATGTATTAAAAATATAAACAACACCACAGGTGTTTATTTCTCTCTGACTAGTAAACAAACAAACAAAAAAGACAACTGTAAGTTACTAAAAAAGAGAGAGAGAAAAAACCTGCCAACAAAGAATTACATGCACAGCATGAATGCCATTCAAGCTAGAGCAGATGAATTGCATTGAAAAGAATAAAATATCTGGGAATAAGTTTAACTAACAAGGTAAAAGAGCTGTACAATGAGAACTATAAGACACTGATGAAAGAAATTGAAAGACATTCCATGTCCATGGATTAGGAGGATTAATACTGTTAAAATGCCCACATTATCCAAAGCAATCTATAGATTCAGTGCAATTAATATCAAAATTCCAATGGCTTTCTTCACAGGAAGAGAAAAAACAATCATAAAATTTGTATGGAACCACAAAAGACCCTAAATAGCTAAAGCAATCCTGAGAAGGAAGAACAAAGCTTGCGGTATCACACTCCTTGATTTCAAACTATATTCTAGATATATAGTAATCAAAACAACATGACTGGCATAAGAAACAGACATATATATCAATGGAACAGAGTAAAGAGTCCAGAAATAAACACACGCATATATGGTCAATTAATTTATGAAAGAGAAACCAAGAATGTACAATGGGGTAAGAACAGCCTCTTCAATGAATGATGCTGGGAAGACATCTCTCACAGACAGAATGTCCAACAACACAGAGAAACAAACGCAGGTGCAAGAGAGAAGTCGGGGTGGCGGCTTTTACTTTTAATCAAGCTAGCCTGCTGGAAAGGTGGCTTATTTCTAAACATAAGACCATTTTATAGTTTATCGAAATGTCAACATACATACTTACACACAAATTTTCTTCCAATGCCGTACCATTTATCTCAGAATATAGATGATCCTTTCAGGACAATGGCCCTAGACTCAGCCTCATCTGCAGCTTTTTCTTCTGTCCCTTCCCCCAACACAGGGGCCTCTTTTGGTTTTTGGATGTTCAGTCTGCTCCCTGCCACTCATTAGTCCTTCCAGAATGTCCTCCTCCCCTTCCCTGGCTCACTTAGCTGGCACCCCTCAACCCTCTGAACTCAGTTCAAACATCACCTCAGCAGCGAAGTATCTTGACTCCCAAGAAGGTCTGATTTCCTGCTAAACAGTCTTGTAGCATCCTTCACCCACCACAACTGCCCTCATCTGTAGTTCATGCTTTAGGGGCAAGAGATAGCCCTCCCCCTCTAAACCGTAAGCCCCATGAGATCAGGGATCCATCAGCTCTGCTCACTGCTCCCCACGGTTCATACCTGGCCCTGCACACGTTGGCCATCTAATCCATATCTGTTGAATAAGTAAGGAACTAATATATCCATCAAGTTTTCCAAAGCCCCACACACCTCTTCATGTAGAATGTATGAATTCCATCCTTGAAAGTAAGAGCAAAGGGGAAATTAAATTTATCCCTCCCTTACCCCCTCCACCTTATTTATTACAGTGTAAGAAACTCTATTCCATCAATGCATTCAGGGCTGTAACACCTCCAGCCCCAATAAATAGGACTAATAATTGAATCATAGACTAACCGTATTATTTGAGACTTTGGCAGGTATCGTTGTTATGTTTGGATGATTTAGCTTGACCAGCAATATATCCAAACCCATGGATGAGTCATGTCCTAACAAGGATCTACTGTACTGTTCAGATTTGGCTGGGAAATGACAGAGGTCTCCATAGCTCTCCTTGGCTCAGATCCACTGCCCTCTTGTGCAGTAACAAAAACACCAACCTGAGAACCCAAGGCAGTAGGAGTGGAGGCAGGACCTTATTTAAAAGAAACCCCAGAATTACTTCTACCACAGCCTGTCAGAAGATGCTTCAAAACAAAAGAAAAAAAACCAGAAGTAACCCAGGGTCACCCTAGAGTCATGGTACCAAAAGGTCAACGATCGTGTTTCTAAAACAAAAGTGCTGTTGCTGGATTTTTGAACGGCCAGCGTAGTTCCTTTTAAAAATGTTTTTATAACAAAAAGTGATGTCATTTTTAAGCGTGCTGCACTGTGAGCTCTAACAACAGCAGTGGTTGTTCATTCGACGGCTCCATAGCAGGTCTCACGGTAGGAGAAGCATAGGGCGTGCCAGACTAACGGGATTCGAGTCTTGCCTATGGACCAATGGGGTGCTGGGCAACCCATGTGCAAAATGGGTTTTATCCTGACTTTATCAGGATGAGATTTAAAGGGATTAGGAGAGGATTCAACAAAATAAAACCTGCTGAATTGCTTCCACAATATCTAGCTCATGGTAATCACTTAATAAAGGATCTTCCTCGTTATTACTGCTATGTGCTGAATACTATGTGAGCACCTTACATGCACCCTCTCAAGTCCTTACAACAACTCTGAGAGATAATCATCAATATTCCCATTTCACCAAAGAGTAAATGGGAATTAAATAACTAGCTCGAGACCACTCAGCTAGTATGTACACTAGTCATTATTCAGACCCAGACCTATTGAACTTCAGAGTCCGCAGTCATTTTTGAACTCAAAAGCTGCATAATTTAATGGGCACTCAGGCTGGGTCATATTATTCTTTATTACACGCTTAACCAAACACAGTTACCCCAGTCTGCATGAGGGCTATTATTGTCTGATTTCCAAATACTTGGAGGTCAATATATGGTCATTCTGCTAACGTGCAATATACAAACCAGTAGACTTAAAACAGCGGCCACGTGTGTGAGTCTAGTTCTCAAGGTCACCAGCTGTGAAGCAGTGGAATATACCCGTCCTAGAGAGTTGTTAGGAGTCAAATAAGATTCACTAAGATAGTCAGTGCAATTCTTGGCTAAAGCTAGGCACTCAGTAAGTGCTTATTTAAAAAAGGAATACGTATGCATGTATATATACACAGTTTCTTATAAGGATATAAAATCCATAAGAAAGAAAGAGAAAGAATGAAAGAAGGAAGGAAGGAAAGGAAGAGAAAGAAAGAAAGGGAGAAGGGGAGAGAGATAGGGAGGGATGGAGGGAGGAGGGAAGGAAGGAAGGGAGGAAGGGAGAGAGGGAGAAAGGAAGGAAGAAAGAAAGAAAGAAAAAGGAAGGAAGGAAGGAAGCAAAAAAGATAGGGAGGGATGAGGGATAGAGGGAGGAGGGAAGGAAGGAGAGACGGCAGGCGGGACTCAGGGCCCTGGGCTCTGTCCATCTTGGCACTCAGTCACCAGGAGTTGCCTGCTGGCGGGAGGGATGCCTCTAGGTGTCTGTTTGCATCAAGGACCAGAAGCCTCCAGGGAACAGAGAACTGAAGGGTGCAAACCTGCAGGTGCTGGTGCAGTGTGCTGGAGGAAAGCCCATCTGGCGCTGGGCACCGTGTGTGTCAGCTGCTTGTCCTCTGAGCAGCCCCCTCTCCCTCACCTCTCGGGCCTGGGTCAAGGGCATGGAAAACGGGAGGCTGCGGGGAAACCCAGGCCCAGGGCTGCTGTGTCCAGTGCTGTGTCGTCTGCACAGCGGAGACAAGGCCAGGTTCGGGGCTGGGACTGGAGGAGGCTGGAAGCCGTCTAACGGGGCGCATCTGGCTCAGGCAGGAGGGGAGCCGGGGGCATCCAGGGAGTTTTGCCATGGCTTCCACAACCTGCGGGTGTGGTCAGCGGCCTCGGTGGACACTGGAGGCATGGACACGGCCACCAAGACGGAGGCGCAAGGAGGCGCCCCAGGACTCCGGGCAGGAGCTGGGCTCTCCAAGAGGAAGCCTGTCTACACAGCTGGAGAGACAAAGCAGGAGAACCACGCTTCAAGTGCTTCTATTCAATCCCCTTTTTCTTCCCAGGCTGACACAGCTTAAGAAAATATAATCCCCCTAAAAACAAAGGGTTTATAATGAATCGTCTTTAATCGTCCTTTTCAAGTCAAAAACTGAGCCTTTCCTCACCCAAACGTACCAGCGATCACGCTGATACTTTGTTTGAACGGTTCATCTGCCTGAGCTGATTGTAGGTGTATCTGGCGAAATAGCCTGAAAACATACAAATTCACATGTTCTTATGGGAAAATGACGATGATGAGCATAACATTTCCTATAATTTCCAGATTATTATATTTAAAGTTCACTTTGGAATCCATTGACTCACTGCTGATGGAAATAGTCAACATTTCTATTCCAAGTACAAAGAAAAAAAAAAGCAGCAAAATCCCACCCTCAAAAGACAACACACAGTACATAGCTTCCAAACCTGTTCTCTGCAATCAGATGAGCATTTAAGTTCCCTGTACCGCCCTTCAGTGGCTGGGCTTCCACTCCCTGTGGGAGGGGTCCCACCCTGCCGGCTCCTCCAGGGAAGGCCTCCCTGGGCTCTGTGCCCTGGGGACCTTCCAGGCACGGCACCCACCCTCTTCCGTCCGACACTTAATCCTAGGGCATCACCCATGTTGATTTTCAACATTATTGTGTCAAGTCAGGGCCGTCCCTGGGGCTCAGGGTGACCTTCCTCCAGTGCAGAGTCTCTATCCTGACACACGCGTGGCTTGGATCCTTGTCGTGGTAACGACGTGGACCACTGGCTCTGAGCCCTCCGTTTCAGGGGGCCTCGCCTCAGCCTGTGTGTTTAAAGATCGTGGCTACCAGGGACCTGTGTCCTTTTTCTTCCTTACTGCAACTTGACAAACCCTGACCCTCATCTTTGGAAATGAGGGAGATTTGTGCTGTACCCGGGGAAGTCAGCACGGTTGCAGGTGCCTGATGGTCCCCCCAGGAGGGACTGGGCAGAGGGAGGTCCCGTCGATGGGAGGATGTGCCCCGGCTCACGTGGCCAGTGGCTGTTCCTGTACAGGCACAGGTTTGTCGGGTGCTTTGTGGCAGGAAGTGGGACAGCGCCCACACGTCTGCGACCACCCTCATCCCCACGTTCGCTGACACCAGGGAGTATCACCAACTGGGGAGACCCACCAGGCCGTTTCCAGAGCTCCCCCAACGCAGCTTAGAGCCAAGGGGAGCCACCTTTCAGTCGACCACAAGAGAAAACCGGGCGTCGGGAGAACCAGGTTGAACGGTGGTCCTTCTCATGTAAGTTCTCCCTCAGGTGGAGGATGTTCCAGTGTGTGGGATCCAAGTCTCCCTTTGCACTTCGGTCTAAAACTACTGAAACCAAGACATCCTGTACCTTCTGTCTCCCGCTTTCCATGAGTGAGGGTCTCTCCTGGGGTGGAGGTTGCATTTGCCATTTTAGGCAGAACCTGCTGTTTCCCACAGTCTCCGCGAAGCGTGGGGACATCTGTCCTGATGTACGGGAGGGGAAGGATGAAGCCAGCACTAAATATGCAGGGGATGCCCATGCAGAGGCATTAAACTGGGCCGCTTCCGGGATGGAGAAGGCAGCAGGGGCCGGACACTAATTTCCCCAGAGTTCTGAGAGAACTCTTCCTGCTTTTCTACTTTGACGGCTTCAGAGGCTTTCGAGGAGAGTCTGCAAAGGCTGCTGGCTTGCATTTCCCAGCAGGAGGTGGCCTGTCCCCCAGCGCCGTGGAGGCTGCCTGCCAGGGCTTTACCCTGGAAGCAGAAGGGTCAGAGACCTCATCCCCTGTGAGGCTGAGAAGGTTCACACCTCTCCTCGCCTTCCCGGCCAGAGTCAGAGGGCGCGCGCGGCCCCCATCCCCGAGGCTCTGCCCTGACGGCTGAGTCTCCGCCTCCGCTTCCTTCTCTAGCCTCAGTTCCCATCACCCTTTCCGAAGCACAGCTCCTGGCTCTGGGTCATCACTCAGCATCAACAACATAATTCCAAAGGTTCGAGACAACGTGGCGTCTCGGGATTACTCTCACGCCCTTGACGTCCACCCATAATCACCTTAGAATGGTTGCACAGTGCCTCTGCCTCGTGATGTATCCCCCCCAGTAGAGTCTGGGTCCGTGTGGCTGCCCTGGGGGTGGAAGGCAGAACCCCACCCACCCAGCTCCTAAGAGCCCTTAGGCTTCTGCAATCAGCTGATGGTCTCTAGCTGCTGGGAGAGTCGCAGTAAGGAGGCTTCAGTGTTAATACTAGTTAATAATAGATGTTAGCACTCTCCTGCTGCCCGTGAACTGGACCACCACCTCCCCTGGCAGTGGGCGACGGGGACCGGTCATTCCGTAGCGCCAGCGAGAGGTTTACATCCGAGGTCTGAAGGTGATGAGTGAGCACCACAGGGCTTACTTCCCATTATGATGCTGGCTTTAAGATAAGACTTACTTTTAAACACAGGTCACAGAGCACGTTTAGAAAAGATTGCTCTGCCTGTGGTATGTGTGTGTTTCTTTTGAAACAGGTATAACTTAAGAAAATGTCTACTTTGAAAAATCACAGCATATGAAATGAGGTTTCCATCCAGGCAAAATAGTTGGTCAGCAGTGGATCCAAGTGCCCACAAGGCTCTACATGTCTCTCCCAGGGGCTTGCAAACAGTGTGCCCGGGTCTGCCTGGCTGGTGATGGCCACCATCCTGGCGCAGAGGACAGGTGTCAGGGAAGCTGGCAGGACCCTCGTGTCAACTGAGTGATCTGACAGACGCGTGTTTCTGGGAAATGGCTCGCTGGAAGGTGGGCCCAGGTCTCAATTAAGGGAGAAAATCATAAGCAGAGCGTGATTTAGACTTTGCTTCTCTAATCGTCTTGAAAAGTCTGCTCTTTGAAAGGATTTGGCGTGAAAATCCAGGTGGATGTCTGGGCGACTCGGGTCTGGAGCTAAGCCAGGGCATCTGGGCACAGGGGCGGACGGGCAGCGACACTCACATATTGCCCCCTCCCTGCTCAGTATATCAGTGACACGGGCACTGAGCCGGGACCCGAGCACCTGGAAGCCATTCTGCGGACCTACTGTGTGCTCTGCGGGGCCAAGGTGGGTGCCCAGGGGACTCGGGGAGCTCCCCCTCCAGCTCCCCGAGCCTGTCTGTCCACCGCCGCCTCTGCTGGGGACAACTTAGGCCCCCAGAGCTGGTAGACCCTCGTTCCCCAGCTGCGCCCGCACTCCCACTGGGCCCCCACTGGAGCCGGCACCTGGACCCCTTCAGGCGTGGACACGGTGGGGTCCTCGGGCAGACCCGGGAGCGGGGCTCACACCTCCTCAATTGCTCTGCGTTGGGGGGTCCAGAGCAGCTTCGCCTCCCTCAGGAGCCCGGGGCCTCCCAGTCCGTCCCTTTCCAGGTCCACCCGCCAGGCTCCCCCACTTCTCCTGCAGCCTGGCTGGCACTGGGCCGTGGTCAGAAGCCTCCCCGGGGATCCAGGGTTTCTTACAGGCTCCCACTGGGGGCCCAGCTCCCTGTTGTCCCCGAGGAAGCGCCTCAGTCCTTCTTGTAAGCGGGTGCAGACCAACCTGCCCGTGCGTGTACAAGGAAGCCATGTCCACGACACGGCAGCGCCCACGCTGGGGGCAAGGCAGGCGTGTCACTCCCGTGCGCGCACACTTACGGAGAGAAAGAGGACTTCCCGGCTGTGGGGCACCCCCATTATAGCTGGAAACACGGTTTCTTCACTGGTGGGCTTATTTCCCCAACAAAATCCCATTAAAGACTGGAGTCCCTTCCAGTCACTTCCAGTTTTGAAAGCCACGTGATG
The DNA here is from genome assembly GCF_000442215.2 of Lipotes vexillifer. NCBI lineage: Eukaryota > Metazoa > Chordata > Mammalia > Artiodactyla > Lipotidae > Lipotes > Lipotes vexillifer. Next base: position 1,071,000 of record NW_006790942.1, on the reverse strand, counting down.
CTTATAGGATAAGAATAATGATCAGTGTTGTCTCCTTTTTGGGCAAAGACCACGGCAGCTCCTTAGCTACATGCTCAGGACTCTGGTCCAATGTCTTCCCAGAAGCCACACCCAAGGCCTGGGGTAAATGATACCAAGTTTGAAATGAGGCTACTGTGACCCCGGTGTTACTTTAGGAAACAAGGGAGACGCACAGCACAGACTGTGGTGGGTGGAATGGACGCAGGAAGATGATAAATGGAAGATCAGAAACATCCCCTGGGGAGGAACAGACTGTGGGAAGGCACGTGCTCTGCAGCTGGTAATGAGCCTGACTCAGTCCTGTGATAGAAATGGTTACAACCGAGCAGTGGAATAGGTAGGGCTTGAAGTTAAGCACATTAGAGACGAGTGCCCACCCCCCTGCCCCAGTTCCCTGTTAGCAGTGTGACCTGAGCCCTGCATCTCCATCTCCTCACTTGCCCTTGCAGGGCTGGCTACTTTGGGGAATAGCTGAGCCATGCGTGTGGAGTGCCCAGCACGGTGGGCAACTCACATGGAACCTTCTAGAACCGCGAGCTGTATATTGCCCTCCACTCCACAGACTGCCTGGCCTCAGGGTCTCACCCACTTAGCAGACCAGGTGGGTAGCGGAGTGCCGAGCCGTGAAGGAGGACGCACGGTGGGAATCCGCCCCATCGTGGCCATTGATGCCCTGGGATGCTCGTTCCTGCCTTTGAGCCTCTGCCTGTGGGTCATCAGGGGCCCAGCGAACAGCCATCCGAGGTGCCCCTGAGTTTCCAATACGATGCTTTCCTCACGACGGCCCAGACTCACTCACCATCCTTTAAGCGGCATAGTGCGTTTGTAAGTCTCACCTGTGTTTCTACAAACACAAATAAGTCAGTGTTAATTAAGAACAGATTAAAAACTCAGGGTTTAAATAATGTTCGCCTGAAATTGGGGCAACTGCAGAATGAGGTTGTGTTCAGGCCCTGGGTGTGCGGCCAAGCGTCCACCTTCCCCGAGGTGGCAGCCTCGTCAGAGAATTATGGAAAAGGAAGAAGGGAAAGGAAACCGGGCGTCTTCCCAACTCCACCAGTAGGTGTCTCTCTGCGCCCACAGATCCTGGAGCCCCAGTGTGTTCTCTGCAGTCCTTCCTGCTCCTCTAGCTGCCCCGTCTGCTGGTACGGATAGGACGCTGCGGGCGTGGATGTCTTTGACCTTGAATGGCACACTAACTGCAGTGCAGCCACCAGAGGCAAAGGGGGTTTGAAAACCGTGCCTAGAGACGAGGTGCTGCATACAAGTTATTCGACGCAAAATATTCAATACATCTCATTAAAAGCTGCTCCCGCGTTCAGCAAGGTTTTGTGTGCGGTGTTAGATGTGCGCCCCCTCTGACCTCACCGCATTGGAGCCAGGCGGACACACATAGAACCCGCGGCTGTGAGACACCCAGGAAGAATGAGCGCCGTCACACCATACGGCACACACCCTGACAGCTTGCCTTCACACACACACACACACACACACACACACACACACACACAGCCTCATGCTGGCCTCGCTGAGCAGACATACGTGTGTACATGAGTTTTATCCACATGCCCAGAGGATGTCATGAAGCTCAGAACCTATGAGCAGAATCCTACACTCACTCTGATTATTTCCCCTTCTGCATTGGGAAATATTTGTCCCCATATCACTGGAAAAGAAATAAGGGAAGAGTATCGAACATAATTTACAGACAGAGATACCCAGGTACCCAAGGAGATATTTATTTCTCTTTCAGGGGCTGGTTGACTTTATCTGAAGCTGAGTTAAATTATGAATTAGGATGACAAATACATACACATCTGTGTACAAACACAGGTACGTGCCAAACCACGAGTGGCCTCATGTCTTTGTCATTCAAACTTCAAAGTTCCATATCACAGCCACTTTTTTACTATCTAAATAGTTAAGAAATTAGCTAGGCACGATCATATTCTCCAGACAGCACAGTCAAACCAACGACATTCCATGACTGCATATCTTTCATGGGAGATTATCCCTCCCCCGCCGGCTCCAGGGTGCTGGCCACAAACTGAAGCCGGAAGACACACCACCGTCTCAGGAGCCCGTTCTCTGCCTCGGCCCAGTGTGGTTTCCTCTGGTGCCGGCCTTGCTTCCCAAACTCAGTCAGATCTGCACGGCTTCCCACATACCTACATGTACACAAATCCCTGTGCAAAGTAAACAAACGGAGGTGCGTTCCCAAACCTCATGGATCTAATTTATTCCCCAATCTGGCGAGGCAAGGATATGTCTTTCATGGAAAAGACGGGGTCCGGGAGAATCCCGCCAGCACGGGGAGCCTGGGGTCCTGGAGAATCCCGCCAGCACGGGGAGCCTGGGGTCCTGGAGAATCCCGCCAGCACGGGGAGCCTGGGGTCCGGGAGAATCCCACCAGCACGGGGAGCCTGCGGGGAAGGGCTGGCCCTACCGTGAGGTCACAGACCTGTCCTTTTACAAAGCTGTCTACAAGTCACCTCTGTCAGCATCTTCAGAAAACAGAGCAAAGAAGAGACTGTCAGGTAAGTCACATCAGGGCCCATCCTAATAGCCTTCCCGACAATTAAGGAACTAGATCACGTGGGCTTCCAAGGTCCCACGCGCCCCACAGACCACAGGGAAGGCGCGGCCGCCCCCCGGCGGGCTCAGTCTCAGAAAGGGGTATTTTTAAGGGCCCACTTCCTCCAGGAGAACCGCGATCCTGGGGGGAGTCGGGCCCAGGAGCCTCGAAGCTGCCCCCAGGCCGTCCTTTCTCCCCTCACGTGTCTGCTCCACGAAGGGCTGACATGTGCCCCTTGCTGGAGGCCTCACCTGTGCCCCCAGCTCCCCCCACACACACTGCAGGCCCAGTAACATCTCAGCCCCAGTGTCTTTCCTTGCTCCTCCCAAGAGTCTGAACCGTCCATCCAGGACTGCTTTCCTGCAGAACAAAACCCACTTGGGTGTGTGCTGCCCCAGTGACACATTTAAGCCCAGGGTCCATGCCTGGGCCAGAGCGCCTTTAGCCAGTGACCAAGGCCAGATGCTGGCCGACAGGAGGGGACCCTTCACAGGTGTGGCAGAGCCCCGCAGTGGGTTCCTTGTTAGGGGGTCCTGTTCTTTGGGGAGGGGTCCCAGCGGCCCGCCTCCATTCTTCCATCCTCACTGCCTCGCCTGGCGCCTCTGGCCCCTCGGTGGGTGTGTGAGCAGAGCACCTGTGCCCTGACTCACCTGAGCACGGCCCCTCCTCACGGGGGCCCGCAGACCTGCGTAAGGATGCTCCTCAGACGGTCCTGACACCCCTACTCCCCGCCGGCGGGCGCGGGAACGCTTCCCAACTCTGCCTGGTGTCCGCAGGATGAGGCGTCTGTAACCCAGCTTCCGGGGGTTCCTAGCGAGTGAATTGCTGCTCAGCTTTTAAAATGGATTCTTCGAATACACAACTTAAGCAGGTTATCTCGTGCTGTAATTACCAACAAACAAACACCGGATGCCCTTCGCGGCCTCAGGGTTGTGCGCAGGCTCTACCTGCAGCTCAGTGAGGAAGGGAGAGCACGTGGCATCGTTTTCCCGAGGGGCTCGCGTCTCTAACACAAATGCTTCTGCAGGAACCGGCTGGGAAGGGCGAGGAGGGCCCCTGCCCCAATAAACCAGGCCCGGATCTGAAGCAGCCTTCCCCAAGGCAGAGGCTCAGAAACCGTGCTGTGAGGGACCCTCCAGTGTATCGTCTGTGGAGAAATCTGAGGCATATTCACATTTTCCTGGCGGCTACGAACACAGCTCCTTTTAACATAAAGATTCATCTAAATTCCTTTCTCTGGCGTTTAAACTAGTGACTGTTGGGAGAGAAAAAAAGGGGGGGGGTCATTGAAAATGGGCTCCTGCATCGGGAGCGCCCGCCCCACCCCGCACACGGCTGCCTCACCCCGAGATTAAGAAGTTATGCGGCCTGCCACGCGCTTCCCTCTTACAAGTCTTGACTTCACACTGTTATTTTTTCACTTTTTTTTTCTCCTGGCACCTGTTCGAATCAGGAGTAGGGTGGTCTGATTGCAAATTTGTTATTTCCTTAATCTCTAAGCAAAAGGTGGGGAGAAAATCTGGAAGGGACAGAGATGTTTGAAAATACGGTTGAAATGTCATTTTTACAATGAGCCACCTTAGCGTATTTTCAGATTGAATACCATACACAAAATCAAGGTATTTTTGCTGGTCACTAGACTAGCTTAAAAGCTTAACCAAGCAGTACTCATGAAAGCACCCTTTCTTTAAAAGCACCATGCAGGGGAGCAGCAGACATGAAGTTTGATGACTTTATACTGAAAAAAACAGCACCATATAAAAGCAGGTAAATGTTTGAAACAATTGTCTCTAAGGGCCCATTCACGCTTTTTTAAATTTTTTCCATTAAAAAACATAGTGATGCATGAAAAGATACAAGCCCTTGTCAGATGCCTTTGTGGAGACGTTAAGATTTATCCATCCTTCCCTCTCATCCCTGCGGTGCCCCCGCTTCTCCCCGAACGCGGGCCCTTCAGGGGCTACAAAGCGCTTCTTCCAGGCACCGAGGCTATAACATGGTGACACGGCCGCTCCATTTCCCTAGGAAGCGCCGCGTCCGGCTCGGCAGAGCCTCTGGGACGCAAAGCGCATCCTCAGCGCGAGGCCCCGGGAAGCCCCCTACGGGACCCGCCGCTCACTCACTGGGGCTTTGTCCTCGCCGCTACCTTCCCTTTTCAAAAGCCAGGAGCGAACCGTTCCGTCCCCGGGCTATAGCCGGACCTCTCCAGGGCCCGGGGGCCGGCCTCCCCGGCCAGCGCGGAGCCCACATCTGGAAGCCAGGCCCGGCCAGGCGGACCCGGCGCGCCCGGAGCACGGACGCCCGGCTTAGCGCTCAAGAAGGAAAATGACCCCCCTCCTGAAAAGGCTCGAGCACTTTTTTCCTCTCCACTGAAATCCGGGGCACAGCCCGTTTGGAGCCAGAACAACTTAGTCTGACAACAGATTCTTCCTCTGTTCACAGCTGCCCCAGAGGGAGGAGCTGAAATCTGAACCTCTCGGCTGTGATTGGACCCTTCTCGCAAAAGAGAGGAAAAAAAGGCCTCCCCGCCGCCACCGCGGGCTCAGTCCGCGAGGAGCCCGCGACCTGGCGGCGCCGCACGCGCACCTGCCGGGGCCGCGATGCTGTAGGACCGCGCGCCGCGCGCCCCGCGCCCCGCGCCCCGCGCCGCCGCCAGGATGCCGCGCTCATTCCTGGTCAAGAAGCATTTCAACGCCTCCAAGAAGCCCAACTACAGCGAGCTAGACACACACACAGGTAAAGGCGGGGGGGGGGGCCGATGCCTGCCTCTCCATCTATCTATAAATAGGTAAATGCAGGGGCGCGCGTCCGCTCAGCTTCTGTTACAGAAGGGCTGGAGACCGAGCTGTTTGCCTCGAAACAGGGTCGCGAAAGAGCGGTCATTCCTCTGATCATCCAGGCTCAGGTTTAATTCAAAACTTTCAAACTCTGAACTGGCTAGGAGAACTTCCTTGGGCTCGTCCATCGTCCTGTTCCAAAGCGTGTACATACTTGCATAATGAGTACGTGGAGGGTGGGTGAAGCGCTGCGTAAACGTTGAATTACTGCTTTTCCCCCCATGTAATAAGGCTCCTTTCCTGCAGAAAACGGCGTGATTTACGCCGACCTTTGTACTCGCAGGCGTAAGCCCTGCGACCAGCCCACGCATAAAATGGGAGAGAGCTTTTCTGTGTCTCTAAAAAGAGTGGGTAGGTTTTCCCCTCGCTGGGCTGCGCTCGCTGACCGCAGTGTGCCGGGGACGCAGATGTGTCTTAAGGACAGTGGCCGCGAGCAGCAACGGGGGAAAAGAAATGTCCTCCGAACGCCTGCGCCTCTTGCAGAGTCTGTCTTCTCATAAGCACGCCCCGCGCGTGTCGCCAAGCAGCTGCTTCGTGCGTTTCTGAAGCTACGTTTCAGCTCACTCTGCTCTCCCCTCCTTTCTCCTCCCCAGTGATTATCTCCCCGTATCTCTATGAGGGCTACCCAGTGCCTGTCATCCCCCAGCCGGAGATCCTCAGCTCGGGAGCCTACAGCCCCATCACCGTGTGGACCACAGCAGCTCCCTTCCACGCCCCGCTGCCCACCGGCCTCTCTCCTCTGTCGGGATACCCCGCATCCTTGGGGCGAGTGAGCCCCCCTCCGCCATCTGACACCTCTTCCAAGGACCACAGCGGCTCCGAAAGCCCCATTAGCGATGAAGAGGAAAGATTACAATCCAAGCTTTCAGACCCCCATGCCATCGAAGCTGAAAAGTTTCAGTGCAATTTATGCAGTAAAACCTATTCGACCTTCTCTGGGCTGGGCAAACACAAGCAGCTGCACTGTGACGCCCAGTCAAGGAAGTCTTTCAGCTGCAAATACTGTGACAAGGAGTATGTGAGCCTGGGCGCCCTCAAGATGCACATCCGGACCCACACGTTACCTTGTGTCTGCAAGATCTGCGGCAAGGCATTCTCCAGACCCTGGTTACTTCAAGGGCACATTAGAACTCACACTGGTAAGAGAAAACCTAGTCAGGGATGTTACTGATGGACCGAAGGAAGCCCTGGGCTGGCTGTCGGATTTGCATTAAGTGGCGACACAGGGCTTTCAATGATGGATGATCATTTTTAGCTACTGCCTGACGACTCGAAAAATCGTCAGAGCACCAAGGGCTCCATTGCTTGCTAACACCCTCTGCTCCCGGGACCGCAAACAAGCATTTAGACTTTGGAAAGTAGATCCAGGAGGTTTGGTCTCAAAGATCAGTTAGAAAAACAGGAAAGATGTGCTTGAATGTGTGTTCTGTGAAATGGCTCCCGATAATCAGCAAGTGCAAACGTTGCTATCCCAATCAATTGATCAGGGGGACAGAGAGATGAAGGTTTTGGTTTTTGGTTTTGGATGGTTTCATTCTTGCTGTGCTATCTCTCACCCCACAGCAAGCTGGATAGTTAGAGCTGAATTTGCTTTCCGTTGTTTGCTTTTGTTTTGTTTTTGCTGCCGAATTTTCTATTCCTAGCACAAAATTACCCTTCAGGGAGTCGAGGCACTTATCCAGGCTTTGTCATAACACGAAAGGAGGGAAAAGGGGAAAGGTTGGGAAATTTGGGGAGGAGCTGGCCGTTAGCTGCACCTGCTGAAGCAGAGAGCCTTGACAAGCGAAGCCCTGGGACGACAGGAATTATTTCTGCGTGACTGGTGGCAAGAATCATATTCTTAAATTTTTTTAAATTTGATTTTTCTTTTAATGCAACAGTCACATTTGTCTTAAAGGGCCAGACATTAAAACAAGTATCTATTCTGGAGGATCTGAATCAAGTTTGGCTGTTTCTCATGCTTTGGGCTAAATGTGGTGGTTGCTCATAAATGTTATCTGGCTTTGCGTTTCCTCTGAAAACACTGATTGTCTTTCTTTCTCCCCCTGCCCCGCCCCGTCCCATCCCCCCAGGGGAGAAGCCTTTCTCCTGCTCTCACTGCAGCAGGGCCTTTGCAGACAGGTCAAATCTGAGGGCTCATCTGCAGACACACTCGGACGTCAAGAAATACCAGTGCAAGAACTGCTCCAAAACCTTCTCCCGAATGTCTCTTCTGCACAAACACGAGGAATCTGGCTGCTGTGTGGCACACTAAGTGACACAACCCATGTTTACTCAAGCGCAGAAGGCATTTCTTCACTCCGCCTCCGAATGACAAGTAAAAGTCCAAAGGCATTTTCTCTTGTGCTTACCGACCAAAGAATATGTACACACACACACACACACATACACACACACACACACACACACCACACAGAGCTTCAAGAGCACGGGCATCCATGTGTGTCAAGTTAATCCTTTCCATGTGAAGTTTAAAATTACTATATATTTACTGACAGCTAGATGGAGAGGATAAAAGACAAGAATCTTTGTCTTCAGAGATGAAGCAAAAAGCACATTGTGCATCTTTTCTTACTAAGAAAGAATGCAAAGATTTACATCGCTGCCAAATCATTTCACTGAACAGAACAGTGTTGCCTTGTAGTGGAATTTGTAATAGAATTTCCTATAGGAAGAGAATCTGCCAGACCCTATCTCAGGTGCCTTATAAAGTATTCCAAGTTTACTTTATTACATGTCTGATGTCAGGTCACCATCCTTGAGCTAAAGCCTGTTTTGATTACTGGTCATACTTTAAACTGTGTTTTTAAGGGAGGGAGGGAGGGGGAGAGAGGGGGGGGAGAGAGGAAGAAAGAACAAGAAGAAAAAACACAGGAGAATGTATTAAAAGTGGGGATTTTTGTTCTTTTTTTTTTTTTTTTTTTTTTTTTTTATGCGGGCCTCTCACCGCTGCGGCCTCTCCCATTTGCGGAGCACAGGCTCCGGACGC
>NW_006790942.1:1042345-1062568 GCF_000442215.2 Lipotes vexillifer | reverse complement strand
GGTTTTTTTTTTTTTTTTTTTTTTTTTTTTTTTTTTTGCCAATAAATAGTATGTGCCTTGGGGGAGACAGGAAAGACTAGCTTTGAACATTCCTGGTGCATATGCTCCATGTCATACATTTTTAAAGAATTTTTGATGATTTTCTAAAAATTTTAATTTTTTAAATTTTAATGATTTTCTAACGATGGGAATAAGTGCAACAAAGGATTTTTAGAAACTCTGTGATGTACTTAAACTATTTTAAACGCATACAAGAAATGCAATCCACACAGCACTCTTTGCAACTGCCTTTTTAATTAATTGTATAGTTGATGAGTCCATGTAAATTTGTGTTTATTTTTATATGATTGAATGAGTTTTGTATGAAAGTGAGAAGTTGTCTATAGCTAATGCCTATAAACAACCCGAAGACTTGTGAAATTCACGTTTCTTTTTTAAAAAACAATTTTCAAGGTTCTTTTTTACAATAAACATTTTTGATTTAAAATCTATTGTTTGTATACTTTCAGAGACTTTACTTACTTCATGATTAATACCACCAAACAGCTGCATGAAGAATTGTTTCTTTTGTTAATAAGAGAAAAAGTGAATAGTGTTCATTATGTATGTGGAGTGTTGTTTTATGTGTTTGATTATAGCAAAGCAACCGGTCAGTATTTTTTCTTTACTCTTAAGATAATACTGTTACATTCAGAAAGACAACATCCTAATGGGAGTTTGTTAGCGTTATCTCTTTAACAAAAATCACGCTTTCTGAGTGCTAAAAATATTCACCTTATTAATAATCAAGAATATTTTTCAAAACTTTTTCTTCTTGATGACTTGATTGTTTTGGCTTTACAAAATCAGATTACAAGCACTCGTTGTAATCAGTGCTTGTCACATAGGCCACTAGAACGGTTTAAGGATTTTAAAAGAAATATTTAATGATATATAAGAAGAAAAATAGAACTTCTGCTTGGAAAGATCAGGAAAAAGTGGATTTATTATAAATTATACAAGTTGGAAGATTAAACCGTGCAAAGAAAACCCCACGTCTAGTGGGATGAGATAAGCTGCAGTCTGAGCAGTGCAGAGCTAAGTTTCCCTTTATGGTATTTTGAAGAGGCACCACCCACACCCAGTGTGCACTGAATCAAACAGGGCAGGACCAGCCAGACCACATACAAGCACATGCTTACCAAACGCAGTGGACGAACTCACAAGTCAAGATGCTAACCAAGTGTCGCAGGCACTGTGACAACCACCAAGCTGTGGGTTTAAACCCAAACTCCAAACCTGTGGTGAGGTTAGTTCTGCTACTATTAATCACTTCTCTCTGGTTTGCTCAGAACTTGGAGAATTATTTTTCCTTCTAATGTTCTTGTGATACAAATAAAAGCCAGAACTAGTAACTCAAAGATGTTAGCAGTACCAACATATTCCCTTAATGTTCACACACATTCCACTATGTGTTACATTTAAATTTTAGTCAACATATATAAGGAGTGTGCATGTGACTAAAAAAAAAAAAAACCCTCAATTTAATACTCTATGTTTAATTTTTTTCATATCTCAGAATATATATCTCAAAGACAAAATTATTTGGAAAGCAATTTGTAAATGTAAAAGAAATGGCTGGTAGCTTGTCTGGGACAATCTAAAGTCAAAAAAAAGACGGCTTTAGTTAGTGTATATGGCATATAAATGATACCTGGAAGTTTGCAGGCCAGGTAATATGTAGAAATATCCCACAAGGGACACATGTGGGTGAGTCACATCCCTGCAGACATCTGGTTCGTCCTCCCGGGAACCACATCTGCCCACTTTCCTTTCCTCATCAGTAGAGCTACAGGCAAGTCATTTCTTAGTGTCCAAAACGCAAACAGATAATTTTCTAAAGGGAAAAGTCTGTTCATTCGTTTAATTTCCTAGGGAAGCATTTGTGGTAATATTTTTGCGAAATATTTCTGCTTTGTCCTCACCATCCTCATTCATTCATGATTTAAATCTTCTACTTTCATTAAGGTCACATGAGTTTGAATTACGGGACATCAATCAGATACTAAGATTTTCTATAAATACAGCTCAGTCATTTTTTAGATCTTTTAGCATTTTTACAAGGTCTTTGACTACACGTCCTCTAATACACAAGACGTGGCTCAGATATCACATACTTTGAATACTTTTCCAAACTCAACTCTTTCTGAGAGATTTATATCATTTACAATGTGGCGCTTATCTCGCTGCGTGGCAGTTTTGTTCTTTTTTTTTAAAAGATTTAATTTTTTATTTATTTTTGGCTGCATTGGGTCTTTGTTGCTGTGCGCGGGCTTTCTCTAGTTGCGGCGAGCGGGGGCTGCTCTTCTTTGCGATGCGCGGGTTTCTCACTGCAGTGGCTTCTCTTGTTGTGGAGCACGGGCTCTAGGCGTGTGGGCTTCAGTAGTTGTGGCACGTGGGCTCAGTATTTGTGGTGCATGGGCTTAATCGCTCCGTGGCATGTGGGATCTTCCTGGACCAGGGGTCGAACCCGTGTCCCCTGCATTGGCAGGCAGATTCTTAACCACTGTGCCACCAGGGAAGTCCTGTGGCAGTTTTTTGATACCTTTTTTCTTCACTAGGCAGAACGTCCTTTTTTTTTTTTTTTTTTGCAGTAGGCGGGCTTCTCACTGTTGTGGCCTCTCCCGTTGCGGAGCACAGGCTCCGGACGCGCAGGCTCAGCGACCATGGCTCACGGGCCCAGCCGCTCCGCGGCATGTGGGATCTTCCCGGACCGGGGCATGAACCCGCATCCCCTGCACCGGCAGGCGGACTCTCAACCACTGCGCCACCAGGGAAGCCCTAGACAGAACATCTTAAAGCATAAATTCCCAGTAACCAGCACATCTTCTGGAACACAGACATCAACACATGTTTGTTGAATGAATAAATGAATAAAATAATAGAAATTGGTGAAAAATAGCCTGCAGATCTAAAATAAATTTAACATATTCCCCTTTATTGCAAAGAGTCTTGATAATTTTTGAGAGATCCTCTAAGCAAATATGCTGGTGTGTCTTCTAACTTAGTGATGACATCCTCCTGCCAATAGGGAGGATGCTCCAAACAGTGAATAAAGGGCAAATGCAGTGCACATGGACCAGGTTTGATAGACATTCTGAGAGCCTGAGCTTTGAAAACTGTGGTTTTAGTAATAGGGACGTGTTCTAATAAGCCTACTCAGTGTCTGGAATTTGTTTCCTATAATATGAGACAGGGTGGTACAGTAGGAAGAGCTCCAGCTTTTAAAAGCAACATATATGTTTGTATTATCAGCTTTATATCCTTATGCAACTTACTTAACCCCTGAGTGCCCTGTTTCCTAAAGTGTATAAGAGGATGGGATCCTTAGCGTCCCAACTCAGGACTGACGGTGCCGGACACGGACAGGCCTTATACAGCACAGGGTCAAGCCCATGATGCTATTACTCAGCACCGAGCTACACCTGCTCCCGAGCTGGATGCCACCTCACGTGGGTCACATCCAACGGCCATGGTTTCTCGGTGCCGCTGGTCTTTTATGGGTAAAGAGACTGAACTCAGAGAGTTTGGAAAATGGAGCCAGGGTAGCAGAGACCTTGAGCTGCAAAACTGAAATCCAAACCCAGATTCTTCTGGCTCCCAAGACCCTGCTTCTCCCTGCTTCTTCCGCTGCTTGTGGGGAGGGAGGGCCCGCTGGGCCACAAAGGCCACGGCCACTACGACGCAGGCACACAGCAAAGGCCGCTGAGAAGACCAAGATGATGTGGCCCCCAGATTAAACAGTGCGGGGCTGCCTTTAGGAGCCAGTGTAACTCAGGAATTACCCAGCCACGTCTAACGATCTGGCTCCGTTCGAGAAGCCCCGCTGGCCCCTTTCCTCCAGGGCTGCCGGCAGGCCCCGCTCCCCGACGGCTCCCCTGCACCCTCCTGGGGCCCCGCAAGCCCGTTTCCTCTCTCGCCCGAGCTGAGAGGCAGCTGGCCTCCATCCTGGGCCGTTAATACTTCATCTTCTGAAGGCCACGGCCGTTCCCTCATACACCCACGTTCCTCACCCCGGCTTTTATCTCCCCAGATGAGAAGGGCTTCCAAGTCAAGCACCATTTCTTTCACCACTAAAATGTGGACACTCTGGGGTAATGAGGCAGTTATAATTGTGAAAAGTCTAAGGCTTCCCTGGCTAAGATCCACTTCCGAGGAGTTGTCCCTGGTTTAGATACGGGAAACACTGTGAGCAAAATTCACTTACGAATGAGTGTTCTGTCATCACGGAAAGCAAGAGTTCTCCAATGAGACGGCTTTTCTTCCATTCTTATATTCTCACCAGAGGCAGATGGAGAACAGAAGCATTCCGCTCACCTGAGACGGACACAGGTGGAGGGGAAACGCTCTGGTTTAATTTTCAGGGGTAAACGTGTGTCCACGAGCACAGGGCTGGAGCTATGTGCAAAGCGAGGGGCCGGCCCCTCGGGCGTCCAGGAAGTAATCGCTACCCTGTGGGCGGGTGCACGTCAAAAGCAGCGAGCATGGCAACCCTTCCGCCCTGGCCCTCGTCCAGGCCCCAGACAATGAGCGCTTCAGTGGAGGAAATGGCACCACATCCCCGTCCTGGGACCCCAGAGGGGCTGGCGAGGTATTTATAGCCGTGAGTGGAAGGTCTTCTGCCAGAAGGAGACAGCGCGTTTATATGTTCTGGGCGCTCCCTCACTTAATTAGGCTCCTGTGCTTATAACCCTCTCGGCCAGTTGCTTGGGAAGATGACCTGTAGAGACGATTTGTGAGTTATCACTAACTAGTTTTCTTAGACAATGGCCGAGCGACAGTTAGGGTGACAGGGAAGGATGGATGACTTTCTCCAGGGGCTTATTCTGGGCTGGAACTTACCTCCCCACACCCGCCCTCCCAGGGATGGACTTGTGCCCCTACGTAGTCAGGAGGGAGCAAGGGCTGGTTCTAAAAAGTGGGAAGGAAAGACTCAAATGAGGTGAAATAGCGAGACGCTCTTTTAACAAAGACAGCAAATGGTTATTATAGTTCTGAGTGACCCATCAGATGCGTAGAGGGTTAGCGCTCTCCGGTGATGTGTGGCACTTTTATTTAGATCTGGCAGAAAAGACGGTGAAAGAGGCCACCACTTGGACCACACAATCTCGCGGAGCTGCAGGCCCCAAGGTCCATCAGAGCCCCCACCTGTCAGACCTCCGTGTGCTGGGGGTCACCCCTGGGTCTCAGTGGGGAGTCGGGAGCGGGCCTGAGAGTCTGCATTTCGAGCCAGCTTCCAGGTGATGGGCACGAGGCTGATCCTGGAACCTAGCCCTGAGGAGCCGGGCTGTGACCACGCTCAGCTCCCGGCCCACCCGCTCCCCGCACAAGCTGAGGGCAGCAGAGGCAGGACGCCGCTGACGTCCACGGAAGCGGTGTCTCTCCTCCCGGCCACCCTGCCCATACCACCCACCTGCCACCTGATCTGCACAGCGAGTGATGCTCTAATGCTCTGACCATGGCTTCGGTCCTCCTCTACCTTTGGGCCCAGAAACACACCGGCTGCTTCCACTCACACCCCAAGGCTGGGCCCTGCTCTCTGCAGAGAGGCTTCTAAATGTGATCTCACCCCAAAGGGAGAAAAGCAGCCACACTGGCAAGGCTGACCTGGGAGTGGCCCCCAATGGTCCAGCCTGGGCTCCCTCAGCACCCAGCAGCTCCCCTGGGCCTCCTCCCGGGATGCCCGTGGCCACCTCGGGGAGCAGCTGCGGAGGCTCTTCCTGCCTGATTACCTTGTATCTCTGAAAAGTATTTGACTTTCTGCCAAGTGGAAATCAGTTGATGGATTTTTTTCTCTAGTTACCTTTACTATGTCATTTTAAGTTAATTCTGTATTACTTATTAATATTTATGTAAAATTGCAAATAGACATTCTTAGGATAAAATTATTTTCTCTGAACTGATGACAAGTAACTCTTTCCTCTCTTAAATGTTTTTCTTTCATAATAGCCAAACTTATCCAAAATACAATAAAACGATGATAGATAATTAAACTGAGGATCGTTTTACTTCCTAAGTGTATTGTGGAATGAATAACGTGTAATAATAATCAGTTGATCCTTGAATCACACGGATTTGAACTGTATGGGTCCATTTATAAGTGAATATTTTTCACTAAACACTACAGCACCGTACGATCTGCGGCTGGTTGAATCCACAGATACTGGGGCCACCTGTGAAGTTACACACAGATTTTTCACCTGTGGGGCGTTCAGCACCCCTCACCTCCACCCACATTGTTCAAGGGTTAGCTGTATGTGTAATGAAGGATTCCCTATTTCTTATGTTAATTACTGTTTGGTGAAGAAATTTCATATTATTGACAATGTACTGATCACCTTGGGTTCTCTTATTTTATAGAGTAAACTTGTTTTAAAACCATATTTGTCAAAACAACATAGAATGGAGATCACGACGTCCTAAGCCTATAGAATCTAAATGAAGTAAAGGTTTGAATTATAACAGGGCAAATTCAGCAGGAATTACCTAAAGAAATAGGTAAGAACCAATGTCAGGTTTGGGAGGTGATACCGTGCAAAATCCCATAAAGCATCACTAGGTGCTACATTGGCCCAGCGTGGGCGTCCTCTTCAAGGTGGCCATCAGTCGGGTCCAGACAGCCCCACCTTGCTTAAACTGAGCTTTGCTTGGTCGCTAGGAGGTCTGCCCCCTGACGGTGGGACAGACCCAGGGGCAGAGGCAGAGAGGGCGCCTGGGTGTTAGCACGTCCGTGGAGCTGCGCGGTTCTGCCCTTCTCCGGCTGTGCTTGTCCCGCGTGCGCGTCGGGCTTTGCTCCTCTGCCCTGGTCGCAATCGTAAGTCACACGCACTGTGGGTAAAGGCATTCTGCTGAGTCCAGGCCTAAAACGCACACCTGGTCCCCCACTGAAGCGTGCTGACCACGGCTCCCCTTCCCGTCTCCTGCAGCGGGAATGGGGGTGATGTCTGGATCTGCCATAGCCCCGGGGGGACTAGAGGCCCTTCCAGCCTCCGCGTGTCCTGAAGACCGACAGACGGAGGGGCCCAGCCCGTGTCTCTCCAGCATCAGGGGTGAGGTGGACAGAGCGGAAGGAACCTCCAGGGGCCGTGGCAGGGTTGGGGGAGCACAGGCTGCTTAGTGGCTCTCAGACTTGAGAGAGCATCGGAATCAGGTAGGTGGAAACACAAACTGCTGGTCCCACTCCCAGAGCTCGGCATTAGAGAGGGCTGGCAGGGGACCCAAGAGCCTGCATTTCTCCCACGCTCCCAGGTGAGGCTGGTGCAGGTGGTCTGGGACCACCTCTGAGGAGGGCAGGGTCCCGGGAAGGGAGGGGGGCAGAGGCCCAGCTGCTGCAGGTCGTGGACGAGTTCAGAATGCTCTCCCTCACTGCCGTTCACTGCGTCCTGCTATTGGCCAAGCAATCCAGGGACTAGGCCCTTGACGGAAAGGGGGATTGGAGGACCTCCAGGGACAAAGTTGAAAAGGAAACAGCACACACTTGTTCTGAATGATTCCAAATTCTTTTTTTTTATTTTTGCGCTACGCGGGCCTCTCACCGCTGCGGCCTCTCCCGTTGCGGGGCACAGGCTCCGGACGCGCAGGCCCAGCGGCCATGGCTCACGGGCCCAGCCGCTCCGCGGCATGTGGGATCTTCCCGGACCGGGGCGCGAACCCGCGTCCCCTGCGTCGGCAGGCGGACTCTCATCCACCGCGCCGCCAGGGAAGCCCCAAATTCTTTATCGATTGCTCTACATCACAGCGGCTCTCAAAGAGTTTGAAATTAAGCTGAAAAGATACACGTATAAAATTCAGAGGAGAGGCGGGAGCAGAGCTTCCCTGCGCGACAGCGAGGATTTTACCGAATGAGAGAGAAAGAAAAGGATAGCTGCCATCGCGGCCAAGATTTCCTTACAAAATTAAACTGGCTGAGAATCCAGGCATCTTTCCCCATGTATTAGTATTTTGAAATCATTTTCTTGCGTTTATAAGCTACAATGAATGAACTCGTTTGGAATAATTGGGCTTTTACTGGTGGGATAAACACTGATCAGCTACAGATTTCCCTCCACGAACCCAGCCAGACAAGCCCCTCTTAGATTCTGTGTTTTAAATCAAAGATGTAAAAGGATCTTTTGTGTTACTGCTTTCCTGAGGCAATAGAAAAGCAATAAAAAGGAATTAGAAGAAAAGGCAATTCTAAAGTGTAACTTTTGGATTTTTACAATTAGGAAAATCTGGAGGCCTCCGGGGTGGAGCTGCTGCTAGGGTGCTGGACGGACCCAGGGTGGGAGCCTCGTCAGGGGACGCCAGCTTGGTCCTCTCTCCTGCCAACATGGAACAGCCCAGGTGACTTTCCAGGAAGGTGTCCTGATCCATTTTAAAGACAGCCATTCTCTTTTTTCAATTTCAGATCTTAAACAAGGAAGGGGCTGCATTTTCATTTGTCCTTCAGAAATTGATGTTGGACAACACAAACCTCAATGTTATGACTTTTTAAAAAGAACTGACGGCCACAGCCCCATTGTAATCGAGGCCGTTCTGGTCTGTGGTCCCAGAGCGCAGTGGGCCTCCCGGGGCTCTGGGCCCGGCTGTCCAGGCTCCACATGTGGCCTCGCTGCAGCGTGGACTGTCCCTGAGTCCGGGTGGGTAAGGAGCGCACAGCGGATTCAGCACATTGTTTTCTTTGCGATGAACTTGAAGAAGAAAGTCAAGGAGGACGTGATTCTCTCTGGGTCTGTCAGAGAGACACTCCTCCCTCGTCATCAGCCTTTCTCACCTGCTCTTGTCACCGTTAATAAAGTCACCTTAGAGAGGTGTGATCGGAGCACCTACCCTTTTATCATCACGGATCAGTCTCTAGCTAGTGGCCCAGCAGCCTCAAAGCCCCACCCACAATAATGCCAGAAGCCGAGAAGTCAAGATGATGTTTCTTAGACTTCAAAACCACAAAAACACACAAAAAGCTCCTCATCCAATGAGCTTGAAAAGAACTTTGAAACTTTTCACCTCCTGTATGATGCCCTTATATAATGTGCACACTTACATGTGAGAATAGATGACTTCTGCAAACAGGAAAGAAATCAACACTTTGGAAAATCAAAGGACAGAACACTGTGACCGAGCCTGACTCTTCCTGCTGTGTTTTCTCTCCATGTGCTTTACCTGTTATCTGGGTCTATGTCAAAGATGAAGTGATTTTTAGGGCTTCCCTGGTGGCGCAGTGGTTGAGAGTCCGCCTGCCGATGCGGGGGACGCGGGTTCGTGCCCCGGTCCGGGAAGATCCCACGTGCCGCGGAGTGGCTGGGCCCGTGAGCCATGGCCGCTGGGCCTGAGCGTCCGGAGCCTGTGCTCCTCAAGGGGAGAGGCCACAGCAGTGAGGGGCCCGCGTACCGCTTAAAAAAAAAAAAAAAAAAAAAAAAGATAAAGTGATTTTTAAAACCAAAGTCATTTTCGTTCAATGAGGAGGATTAAAATGATGTGCAGGAGAGTATTTTGAAGCAGAGTTGAAAGGGAAGATTAGAAATGGGCTCTTCGCACTTATTTTTTTCACGAATGTGTGAATTCCACCTGACAACCCTCCCCCGCCTTTGCTGGACGCCGCACAAGGGCAGTGAGTTACCAGCACATACCGACACTTGGGTTGGAAGTGAGGCACGTGCGCAGCTGCCATGGCACCGAAGATGACTCCATCTTCAGAAAGTCCTTATTCATTGCCGGCGCCAGAAAACCCCAACCAGGAGAAGGCAGGGCTGGGGGCTGGCCCGCTTGCTTTCCGGAGATGGTCGACAGGCCCCACGGGCCACGGGCTTTACTCCGAGTTCCTCCCAAGCCAAGCACACCCTTCACCAGCGCAGCTGAGCCGACCATTGGCAGCAAACCTACTTGGAATTTGACATACTATGATCCTTGGTGTCCATTTTGGCTTTTTCCTAAAAGCCAAACTGCTTAATCCAGTGAAGTGACATCCTCCAATCCTTACTGTTCACAAAAGAAGAAACAATGTGACGTGTACCTATTCAGGTCCCTGTTTTACTCTCTTTCCCATAACAAGTTAAAAATAAAGAAAAGAATATGGAAAAGAACGTATATATAATGGAATCACTTTGCTGTACAGTAGAAATTAACACAATATTGTAAATCAACTATACCTGAATAAAATAAATCTTTAAAAAAATAAAACTATTCATGGCTTTTACATTGAGATGAGCCAATGCTCAACATTAGCAACCATGAATCCCACCAAACACAGTGGGATCCAAACCCCAGATGAACCTGTAAAAGACGTCAGCTAAAAGACAGGCTCAGTAAACCCATATCAACGTGTCAGGACCGTTTCTTATTGGCCAAACGAGCATTTTCTACCTAGTAATCACAACACTGTATTTTGTCAAGTGATAAGTAAACACTCAGAAGACCATGAAGAGTGGTGAGCTGCTGTTTAATTCACATATCGTCACAAACAACTTTTACTAAATATATATAAAGAGATCCCAGGAGACTGACATTTCTACCACAAAAACGCCATGGCCATATTGGATAATCTGTCAATATTTCACAGGATCCCAACTCACCGAAAGAGGATGGGAGACCCTGTACCCCAAGATCAGTGAATCTTCGAAAAGCCAGGAACTGGCTACTTGGGGATCATGTCGGGACATTCAAGTAATTCTGCTCCAAACCTGGACCCCTCTAACTGGGACTATCTGATATGGCTGTGGCTTTAGGCTCCATCCTCATGAATGAGGAAAAATTAATATGAGAGCAGTTCTGGCCCACTGGCTCAACTCCAGGGGAAACATGAGTTCATTGAATGAGCAATCCTGTCTTTGCTGTGCTCTCATGGAAAGAGCCCACCCTGCTCTTTAACCTGGGGAAAGGATGGCAGAGAAGGCTCTCTATCTGACTCTGATATAGCAAAATACAGTCACGAAAAAGAAAAACGTTCCTCAGCACGTGACACCAAAGGCAACTTCTGAACATAAGATACTACCCAAACCCACAAGCTTTTATTGATTGCTCAATAAATAAATGATTGATGTTATATTTGTGTGCTCCAGAAATACTGAACAGTTTCCTAAACAGACTAAACTCTGGAATGTCCTATACCTCCTGCCACTGGTCCCCCTCCTACCTTGTGTCCATCTGGCTCATTCCCACATGTTCTTGGAACCCAGTTCAACTGCCTCCTCTTCCAAAGAGCCTCCTCTGACTCTCCCAGACCTGCACGGGGTTCTGATCCCCACAGCACACCGCACACAATTCACGCGACAGTTGTTTGCCTCTGCACCCGTCTCCTCACTGGACTGTGAATTCCTTAAGGGTCGACACTGGGACCACATTTTTACATCCCAACACCCTACGTGTTCCTGGGGCCGAATAGATGAGCAGAAAGTTTTTACTGAATGGAGGACTATTTTGTCCCAAGGTAGCTGTGATCTGGTGACTGTGAGAATAACTTAGCTTCTCACCGTAAGCCCGGAAAGGTATTCTAAGACACCTTAAAGCCAAAGCAGCGCAGATCACAGATGAACATCGATGTACGGTCGGCAGCTGTCTCCCATGGGGCAGGGAAGCCAGCTGTCACAACCTTAGTGCATTTTTCAAACCCTCACTCTCTGGTCACCGTTTCCAGGTCTGCCCCCGGCAGAAAAGTTCATCATGATTAAACAACGACAAATGACTCTAACTAAAGCCATGTTTCCAGCCCCGCGTGCCTGCTCTATCTCCCTGTCTCCGGCCTCTCCGTCTTGCCACCTTTTCCTTCCCCCGTACATGCGGGGGCGGGACCACAGATGGGACTTTCCTGTGGTGTGCTGCAGGCTCTCTACGCCTCTCCCAGCTTGTCCCCCCGCCTTCTGTGGTCTCGGAAACCAGCTTTCGGGATGACTCACCCAGCACTACATGCTCTGGATTGTTTAAGGCTCTTTCGTGCACTTAATGGTTCTTCAAAAAATGCAGCTGCCCAGTGTCTGTGTCGAACTACATCCAGGAAGAAAAAGTGTGTCTCCCTCAAGTCATCTCTACTTGAGCACAGATCTAAGTTCCTATCTACATTTCTGGGGCGTGTACATGTGTGTGTGTGTGTGTGCACGTGTGTATGAGTGTGTGTGCGTGTGCGTGTGCATGTGTGCGTGTGTGTGTGTTGTAGAAACGCCATCACTGTGTAGAGTCTCTCAGGCTGGCAGCCTTGATGCAACGTTCAGTCTTTGAAAATCCCTATTTGGAACATTAGAAACATCTGGAGAAACCACATTTCCATGTTGAAATAAAGATAAGTTGTCATTTCTGCTGCTCATTTTGAATGTATCCCACAGCCTGACGAGAGGATTTTGCCCAGAGCAAGTTATAGAGAAAGGAACTAAAGAAGAAAAAAAAAACTTGTTTAGGGAAAAATAAAGAAAAAAACAGATTTTGTAGCATTCTACCAGGAGTTCTCTTAACTACCCCTCCCACCAGGCCCAGTGGGTGGGCTTCCGGGGTAACTCAGGCCGGGAGAGCGGCAAGGACCATGGCAGGCAGGGGCCCTGGGCAGGCACACTGACCAGCCGTTGTTGGTTTCCCTTTGCTAAATTCAAATAATAATTTAGACCTATGCCTAATAACGCATGTCTGTGGTCTGCACGTTTAGGATAATGCAGTAACAACACAAGGTTTCAGGCTGATGTTCTAATTTCACACTTGATTGTCTTCTTGGGCCTGTGAATAAAAATCACAGCTTTCCATGCGTCCTCCTTACAGGGAGACAGCAATGCATTTTCACAGAACCGCAGCTCCTGAGCCTGCAGGTGCCCCTCGCAGGGGATTCAGGAGCCCAGGCTCTGCCCAGGACAGCCTGGTGCCCAGCTAACAAACTCCCTGGGGCATCGAGCTACCTTCATCTTCCTCACATTCTGTCCCACTACCTCGGTCATCTCCTGCTAAGAGGAGTCCTTTCATTTGCTGTGGTTCTAACGCACTTGTGGGAAAAAATATCAGACGATTTTGGCTTTGAGATTTCACACTGGAGTCTGAATCTGTGGTTTCATTCCAAAAATACCATAAGAAAGTCTGAGGAGCAGCAAAGCCAGGGGGAAAAAAATAGCTGACATTGAGATTCAGTCCCAAGCATCCACAAATATTTCTAGAATTTTTTTTTTTTTTTTTTTTTTTGGTCAAGGAAACCTTTCTTCAAAGAAAAGCTTAGTCATTGAAGAGCCAGCTGTGTGAGAAACAAGTGAGAAAGATTCTCCTTGAAATGGGCCCGGATGCTGCCTGCCCTTCTTTCCAGACGCCCCCCTGGAGTTCATTGAGCAAGACTGACACCACCTCCTGGCCCCCACACTGTGCTCCACAAAGTAGGTGTCTTCAGATGCTTCACAAAGACTCCTCTGGTCCCAGGCCCGTCGATGCTGTAGACTGAATCTTCTCGTGGTTTCTTTACTGTATTGGACAGGAGTTCTTACACCAGAGATCTGGACACCCCACGGCCTCTCTGGGTCACAGTCACTGCCAGACGAGATGTCCTGTAGGCTGCCGGCCCCTGCTCTCCCCGGGGAAAGACCTCAGGGAGAACAACCCCTGACCTATCTGACCACTGCCTGCAGGAAGAGGGGTGCTGGGAAGGTGGGGAGGAGGGACACGTGAGGCTGGGGGGGGAGGGATGTGAGTAACCCACGTACATTTACGTTGGGTCGTTTCCAGAGATGAGGTCAATAAGAGTAAATGCCAGTGCCTGGGCACCCTCTGCAGCCCAAGAATCCAACACAGAAGCTCTGCTGACATCCTGCCATCACCTCCTGCATCCCTCAGCAGAATGACAGAGCACAGCAACTGAATGACGGGCGTCTCTTCCTCGCTGGGAACTCCTATTTCTCAAATGAATCTGAATATTTACCCTCCAGTCAATTTCTAGTTCTATAATGGCTTCCACTTCCTTGTAAATATGGGCATTTTAATGATTTCCGAGAAAGGACACGAAGAACAAGGAGTGGAAGAAAGAAACTTTCGAGATTGTGTCACGCGGCTCACACGGGTCGTGCTACATCTATGGATGTAAATTAAACAAATTGATACTCTATCCAGTCTGTCAAATAGATCAACAACTGTGTTTTGTTTTCCTGTGAGTTTTCCTTTTTCTTCTTTTTCTTAAGGACTGGGTAAAATGCTTTGGGTAAACAGGTAAACCGAAAGATCATTCTGAGCCATCACCTCAGACGTCGACTGTCGGCATCTTAATGGGTTTTGACCCTCCTGAAGTTTTCCATTCGACTTGGGTGGCTGGTTTTACATTTTTTCCTGGACCCCTGCACCCTGTGGGGCTTGGGACTCCACCAAAGGCAGAAGTGAACGGCCACCTGCCTGTGGTCTCCTAGCTCCTGCCCGCCTGGCCACACGAAGCTGGAGGCAGGAGAGACCTGCCCCAGGAAACTTTTAAAGGGAAAGGAATTTCATGCCAAGGCTAGTCTTCATATGCAGATGGAGAAGCCTTACTTAACCTCCTCTTTTCACATCAGGCTTTCATTTGTTAGATGGTAAAAGACAAATAATTTAACTTTATTTATGTATCTATAAGAAATTTGATAACATTTTAGAACTAGAAATAGATTGGTAGATACTTAGATTCACTTGAGAAATATTTTTTTACACTCTAAAAAAGACTGAGCCAGAGATAAACCTGCTAAAATCCTAGTTGTAAAAGCAAAAAGACCTACACGGGCTTTTCTTTCGTAGCCCCAGACTTGTGTCGTAGGGAGTTTCCAGCCCCTGTTGGGTATCCATCCCTCCTCTGAGATACTTTTCTAAACCTAATAAGTGAATGATGCACAGACAGACCCCTGCAATTACTACTCTGAGAGAATTAACATTTGCTTTCCCGAAGATTCCTGTTGCCATCAGTGTTTTTACAGGACAACTGTTCTTACATACTAACATGGCTCTTTTTTTTCTAGGAAATTTTTAGTTACGGAATCAAACTGGCCAACTGGCTGCAATCTCTGTGAACTGAATGCAGGTGGGACATCTCCTTTGTGACTCTCACTTTGAAAGGTCCCCTGAGAGTAACAGGCTGATGTGGGACCATGTTAAAGCTGCTTTGAGGCAGAGCCTGGGAACACGGTGACACCAAGGAGGGCAGAACACAACCTGAGGTAAATCTCTCCTCTTTACCTTATCCCCTCCTCCTGTCCACATTCTAATTTTGAGAAAACCCTTCAGGAACTTCCTAAACTTTCAACATGCACGGTTCTCACCAGGCATCTAGGCTCGGAGGCTGTCCTGCATTCCATTGACCGCCTTCAGAGTGAGTTCTGCACAGAATACAGATGCCAGGACACTGCACGGAGCTACACCCAGCCCCTTGGAAGCCTGTTGGCACAGGTCATTTTCTACACGGAGTCACATGTGACATGGATCAACTCATAACCCTATAAAGCAACAGCACCATCAAAGTGCAATATCGTAACAACCGCATTTGTGTCTGCAACTCGTTAAAAAGAAGCTGTGTTCTACCTTCATTTTCTACAGAAGCAGACTGCATGTCCATCCTGATATTTTCACCCTAAATTTAATACACTGTTTACCTAACAGAAAGATTATCCAGCGCATACCTGCCTTTATTCTTTAGAATGCGTTTTTTTTCAATATAAATAGTGGCAAGATTACTATTTAGAAATGATCTTCCTTAGTTTGCAGAGCCCAAAATCTGGTGGGCTTGTCCTTATACCTTATCTTTGCATCTGATATTGAATCACACATCTCAACGAACCTCTCCACTGACAAGAAGCAAGAACAAGGTGATGGGCTGATGAGGGGTCAGTGCGTTTGCACACGTGATATGACTGTTCTCGGGACACGTCTTTGCAGAGGGACGTCTGACTGAAGATCCACATCCGCATAGGCTCCCTGGTCCCGGTCCCATGTGAATCTGCACTTGGCTACACTGGGGCCCATGCGCTCCTTTCCCTCACGCCTCTTCGTGGGAGGTGGAAACGGGGTGGGGGGGTGGGGTGGGGGGGTGAGTGCCTCGGCCCCTGCCTCGGCTCCAGCATCCCTGCCACGTAAGCACCATGTGTGGCAGCAGAGCTTTACAACACAGCAGCCCATTTTTCTGTTTCACTGAGAAATAACTGACGTCCATTACTGTATATGTTCAGCATACGCTTAAGGTGTTCAGCCTGATGGTTTGATTCACACACGTTGTGAAATGATCACAGTAGGGTTAGCTAACATCCCTCGCCTCATATAGATACAATCAAAAGGAAAGAAAGAAGAAAAGAGGAAAAACACTTTCTCCTTGTGATGAGGACTCTTGGGATCTACCCTCTTTTCAACTTTCATATATAACACAGAGCAGTGTTAATTCTGTTTATCATGTGGGACATCACTTCCCTAGAACTTTTTTATCTCATAACTGGAAGTTTGTGCCTTTTGACCACCTTCATCCAACCCCCCTCCTTCCACCCCTTACCTCTGGTGACCACAAGTCTGATCTCTTTTTCTATGAGTTTGGTGTTTTATTTGTTTTGTTTTGTTTAGATTCCACATATAGGTGAGATCATAGGCATTTGTCTTTCTCTGACTTATTTCACTGGAGCACAATGTCCTCAAGGTTCTTCTAGACTATCGCAGATGACAAGGTTTCCTTCCTTTACATGGCTGAGAATATTCCAGGAAATATATATACCACCCCTTCCGTGTGCATTCATCCTTTACATGGCTGAGAATACGCCATGATATATATATACCACCTCTTCTGTGCCCATCATCCTTTTCATGGCTGAGAATATGCCATGATATCTATATACCAACCCTTCTGTGCCCATTCATCTGCCAGTGGACACAGGTATTTCCATACAGGCTGTTGGGAACACGGGGTGCGGCAGACACACTTTCTGAGGGAGAGGGTGCGTCTCCTTTGCGCATGCGCCTAGGCGCGGAGCTGCTGGACGGCGTGGGCGGCCTGTTTGTTACGCCTGAGGCGCCCCACGCTGTTTCCCACTGTGTCTGTGCCCCTTTACAACCTCGCTGTGGAGACTGCCATCATCCCAGGACGGGCCCACAGAGCTGGGGTGGGCGGTGGGGTACTAGCCCCCCACCCCCACCCCGAGGCCTGCGGACGGATGGGATTTCTGCTGACCTGCACGCAGAACCAACAAGACCCCCGCCCCAGGACGGCCGGTGTCCTCCCGCCGGGCACCCGGGGCCCGAGGCAGGCCCGTTCCCAACGGCCACGCTGTTCCTGGCTCTGCTTTGACGCCATCAGGAGGACGGCCCGGGAAGATGCGGCCACACTGCTGAGCCCCGCACGGCGTTTACACCGAATCACCCCCGTGACCCAACAGAGGGTCCTTTCAAAGTCTTCGGAAGCAAACAACTTTGAAAATGGTGAGGCATGCGCCGCTCGCTCAAACTAGGGCTTCTGTCCCCAGGAGCCGTGCAGCCCGGCTCCAGCACGTGCCAGACGGCGGCCCCCGACAGCAAGGGCCCAGGGGCGCCCGCGACGCGGGACGCGTTGTGCGAAGCCAGCTGCTCGCTCTTCAGGCCCGCGCGTTGCTTCCCCCACTACAACGGCCGTGTGCTTGAGTCGGAGTGACCAGTGACCCACCCACTGGGGAGGACCGCCCTGCCCGCCGCAGCCGCAGCCCCAGCCCCAGCCGCAGCCCCACGCGGCGCCGGGCTCTCGCCTTGGGGCCCAGAGCGTCCTCGCCGCGGAGGCTACCGCGAGCCTGAGTTCTCGCGAGCTCACGCGGCTCCGCCCCCCGCTCGGGGCAGCGGCTGGGAAGGAGGCGCGCGGGCCCCGCCCCGCTCCGCCCGGCCCTGCTGCTGCGCCTCCGCGGAGCGCCGTGGGCGCCCCGGGGCGGGTGTGACGCCAGCTGCCCACTCGGGCGGGTCTCTGGGGTGAGCGCCCTCACCACCCCTGCCGGGGGCCACCACGCTCTCGCGAAGCGAGTCAGCCACTGCGTCTGCTCAGAGGAAAGTGCAGGACGCCTCGCCTGCCAGCGGGTGCCCAGCCCCACCTCGCCCCGCGCCCGGACTGGCTGATGGCGCCCGTCCCAGGCGCTGACCTCGGCCAGCCTGGTCCACCACCGGCCTTTCCCGGCCGGCAGCCCCGCCCCTCCACGACCCAGCGGGGCATCGCCTCCTGGCGTGGTCCTCCACTGACCCTCCGGCCCGGGCCAGGGCACTTTGCAGTGTTTTCTGCCCGGGTGAGAGTTTACTTGAGGGGAAGGTCCGGTTCAAGGTGGAGATAAAGTTTAATCATCTGGACGAGTTACCCGGCTCGTCCAGTGTCTTCCAAGGTGCGCTTCGCTGAGCCCGGGACCCTTCAGTGAAGTTCACTTCTGATTAGAGTCTAAAAACATATGCTCGCTGTTCTAAAAACTTTGTCGTAGTGAAATTTTGACTTGAAAGATACATTCATAGGGTAAAAATTCAGTTTCTAAAGTAAATTACTCTCAAATTAGTTTTTTAAGTAATTAGGGTTAGGGCCCCGGGTTGGGGGCTCTGCATACCGTGGGTGGCTCACATTTTTCCTTTAAAAGGGGGAACTTGGGTATTATCCAAGTTTTGAAAAATATTAGAACACGAAGTCTGATCTTAACTATGTAAAATGCATTCACACAAAAAAACTGAAGGGAAACATAATGAAGAGTGAACACTGGATATTTCCAAAGGGAGCCGTGGGTAATTTGTTATTTCCATGCTGTAAAATGTGCATCATTCACTTTTATCCTAGAAAAAAAGAGTCAATTTTTAAAATCTATCAGCCTTGTGTGAAGACCATTACAAAGGGCATATGCTGAACTTAGCAACCAAGTTACCAAGCAAAAATCCAGAAACACTTTCTATTAATGTGATAAAAAATTTTGAGAATATTTTGGGAGGTTTCTAAGGTTCCTTGGTTTGTATTTTCCTACAGATGCATATACAGGTCTGAAGTTGTTCGTGTTGGAGCTTATTCACAGAAAACGTAGTGAATTACTCAGGAGATGAGGTAGATGCAGCCGCGAGCACAGGGTGCCTCGTAAGCCGGAGCTGAAGGGTGGCGTTCCTGAGGTCTGGGACAGCAAGCCGGGCAGGTGAAGAGGGGGGCGCACACAGGAAATAAAATGGGCAACATATCGAAAATCGTTGACGCTGCATGCTGGGAAAATCGAGTTCATTATACTGTTTTCTCTACTTTAGTGTATGCTTGGAATTTTTCATAATACATGTTTAAAAAATACAAGCACAAAACTAACCACTCAGTGAGGTACTATTCTCCACCTCTCAAAATGGCTATAAAAAAGATCAGTAACACCAAAAGTGGTCCAGATGTGGCACTCTGAGAACTCTCGAGCAAACCAAATCCGTTTAGGAGACAAACGCTCTTTATAGTGAAGCCTGCATTTTAAAACATGGATTGGATAGAAACTTTATGGGTTTTTTATCTATGCCACAGCCTAAATCTTTTCATGCCTGGACAAACGCTCGTGTTTAAATCACATGTACATTTATTTGGAGATGATTTTCCTCTGTGTGTATAGGTGTGTGTGTGTGTGTAAAACTGATCACACAAAATTCAAGTCCTCTCATCCTTTCTAGATGTGATTAATTTGGCTTAGACTACAAACAGTATAAGACTAGCCCAAAACTTGTGATGGGCGGGCAACTTTGATGTAATTGTGACCTGAGTAACACAAACCCTTGTCACCACAGTGTACACATCATACACGTCCATGTACCACTGTATACACCAGAGATCTCTATATTAACACTTAGGACCTGCATACACAGAAAGAGTTCATATGTCTCAGCTCTGAGCGATGGACGTTTTCATATTTTTTAGTTCATTTACTTAAAATGTAATAAGTCACCAGCAGTTTACGGAATTTGTTTTCTATTTAAAGAATGTTGCCTAAGAAATAAAGGAGATGGAGTCTAATGCTGAACTATGACAATTCTAAAGTTCTTGTATAATTACAGTACATTACAACCATTCGAGATCTGACAATTTATGTTGAACTATCAAGTTAAAATATTCTTTGAGCTCAGTAATTATGACTTTTTTCTAATCTTCTAACACTGTGCATACAGGTTTTATTTTCAGTCTTAAAAAATGTTCATAAAATCACTAGAATGTTATCTTTAAAAAACATGTTGAAATAAAGCACAGAAGAGTGAAAACACAGATATGGATACAGATAAAGATAAAGATGTAGATAAGATATGGAGATGGAATGGGGACGG
>NW_006790942.1:1031473-1042210 GCF_000442215.2 Lipotes vexillifer | reverse complement strand
GGGGGGGGGCGGGGAGACAGAGTCAGAGGGGAGGACAGAGTGAAAACCCACGTGACCACTGCCTGGATCCAGACCCCGAGCAGAGCAAGAAGCCCGAAACCCCCGCTGTGATTTGCCCAATCATGATGACCTCCCTTCTCATGAAAAGTAACCACAATGCACATTTATAACACCAGTTTGTTTGCCTGGTTTGTTACTTTATATAAATAGAATCGTACTGTATATATTCTCTGGTGTGTGTCTGCCTTCCTTATTTCAACATTCAGTTTGTGATTCACCCAGCTCCTGAATGTAGCTATTGTTCATTCTATTTCAGTACGTTTTTAGACCTCACTGCATGCAGATCCCACAAAATACATATCCATTTTGCTGTAACGGACTTTTGAGTTATTTCCAATCAGGAGCTACTACAAACGCCGTTGCTATGAATATTCTTGAACAAATCTCTCGCTGCCGTGTGGATGCATTTCTGTGGGGTGTATATGCAAAGGGGAGACATTTTTTGTAGGTAATACCAAACTTCTTCTGAAAGTGGTCCCTGTTAAAAGAAAGACATAGAGCAACTCGGGCTTACAGACCCAGAACCAGGGCACTCGTTTGAGAATTGACTTTAAAAACTAAGCCGAGTGTAACTTACTTAAGAAGCAAACTTTTCCTTTACGAATATATTTTTCCATTGAAATGCATCACTATGAAAGAGAGGTTCTTATACTGTCTCAGCGTGGATGTGATTGAATTCTCTGCTACACTCTGAAGCCCGCGGAGGTTTCTAATAGGGCAAACGATGTCTTCGGGCAAGCTTTCTTTTCCAGATGTTAAGAGGCATGAAACCACACGGGTACGCGAAGTGGCTGCAGTAACAAGACTGTGTTTAAGTCCCCACACATCCAAACGGCTGCCGTCCTTTAAACTGGCCATTTTGGGGAAACTTGGGCACTTACAAAGCGAGGAGACTCTCAATTAAGTAACGATGGGCGCAGCCTCCCGGGTGGGCACTGGGAAGACCGGCAGCCCACACCCACTCCCAGCGCCCGGGCCTGCCGTCTTCTAAACGCAGGGCTGAGCCTTGAGCCCGCTGGATAAACCCTTCCGTGGCTCCCCTTTCTTCCAGGTCCAAGTCTGAGTGCTTGTGCCCGGCGCACAAAGCCTCTGCAGACCGCCAAGACCCTTTCAATCCAAGCTCTCTGCACGACGAAGTGCCATGTGCCCCTTCCAAGGGAGTTACAGATACTCGCTTATCTTTGTGTCGGCCTGTGAGGTGGGCGCCGTTGTTCACAGCCCCCTCTGGACAGATGAGGAAACTGAAGCACGAGGAGGAAGATGCCTCTGGTCACAGGCGGGGACGGGCGGGGCAACGCAGCCCGTTCCACGTGGGCCAGGCTCGCTCCCACCCGCCGTGCGCCGCCGCCACTGCCCCCGCCCACTCGCCGCCTCTCGGCCCCCTTCGTCCCGCGAGGCTGGCGCCCTCCCCTCCGCAGCTGGTCTCCCTGGACCCTCCTCACGCCTCTCCTTGTCCACCTGTGATCCTCTTCGAGCCACCACCCTACTTTATCCTTTTTTTAACGTGGATATTTTAATGAAATTATTATTTTTCATATGTGGCCTCTACTAGAGTGAGAATTCATTGAGAGAGAAAGTGAAACTGTACTCGTCGTTTTTTATCCCAAGAGTCTGACATGGCGTTTGGATCACATCAGCAATTCAGTAGATTTGGGCTGATTGATTGGTTGATTTCCTGGAAAGGATGGGAGGGGAGAAGGAAGGGAAGGAGGGGCCGGCTGGGGTGTGGACAGCGGGAGTGAGTCAGAAATGCATGGGTTGGAGCTGCGGTCTGAACACTAGTTAGCTGTTGTGCAGGTAACTGACTCTCCCCAAAACCTTGTTTCCGAATTTGTTTACTAAGCATAAAAATGACTATTTTTGCACAGTAATTATGAGAATTAGAGATGCATGTAAAGTGGCCTGCACGCAATAAACACTCGACGGCCACTACGCTTAATGACATTTATGCTCGTAGTAGCATTTCCTTTACTCTCTGGTAACTTGTACCCTGCATGACGTAAAATCAGTCATTCTCACTTTCAGGAAAGGCCTGAAGAACAGAGGCAGCGTTGAATCCTCCTGAGGCCGCTCCTTTCCCAGCTTTGAAATCAAACGATCACAGCAAATGTGCATCACAGATACTGCGAGGTTAATCATTAAAATCACTGCAGGAATTCTGAGTGATTTCCAAGCACTGGCTATAGGTGCAATAAGGCAATTTTTTAGATAGTGTAGGCCTGTTATTTTAGAGCATAAGTATTTACGGTCCAGTTCATGGGGGCCCCAGCACTCTCTCCTGTGTCCTCGTGTCCTGTGCGGTGTCTAAGCCCAGACCACTGGGGACATCCCTGAGGACTTCAACAGGCAACGCTGCTGAAAGCTGGGAGAGGTGAGAGAGCCCTCGACAAGCCGACGGGCATCCGTCTGTCCCCGTGTCAGCGTCTACCCTTCACTTAGCTTTCCTCCTCTTCTGCCCCACCGAGAGGCTCCCTGTAGAGAAACAACCTCAGCCCGGGGAGGACCAGTGACAAGTGACGGCCCGAGGGAGACAGCGCCTGGATTAGGGACTCGAGCTCCCCGTGCTTGGTTATTTCACTTTGTCCCAAGTGCGTAGTGTGTCCTTACCAGACGGTCCTGTGTAAGTGTCTCTCTCTTCCTAAGTCCCAAAGGGCTTGGAGCCGCTGTGCTCAGTGACACAGACCTAGTACCAGAGGGCAGAACATGCATTTTCCTTTTACGCAACTCAGCCACACGTCGTCATCTCCAGCCCTCAGGAGATGCCCAAGCCCTAAGCCCCCTTCCTACTTATTTTCTTCCCAACTCACTTTTTGCCGGCTGCATCTGGTCACACTCTCGGTTTGCATGAGCCCTTCGTGAGCTGTGTGTGGTCAGGGCTTCGTTTCCCTCCGTTAAGGAGATCTCCCCGCAGCCAGCACTTGGCAGACAGGAAGCGTCTGCTCCCCCCAGAAAGACCTCAGGATGAACGGCTCCCCACCTGACCCCAACACAGCCACGCACCTCCCAGACTCGAGCACCGTTGCCCGGTTACCTGAGCGAAGGGCATCTCAAAGGATGTCAGGATAGTTGGTTATCAGGGCAAAACAGGACAAAACGGCCCCAGGGATGTCAGTGGTTCTGAGGCAGAGAGAGACAGGGAGAGAAGCCCTGTTGCTACCAGGCCCTCCCTCCCACCGGTAAAAACAAGCCATTACACAAAAAACAAGCCTGAGAGGACTCTGAGAGGTGAAAGGAAGAAGGAATTCGGCCCAGCAGCTCAGGACCCGAGGGCAACACGGCAGGAGTCCCCTGGGTCCCCTCGCTGCCTCCCAAGCCTCTGAGAAAGGGTGCTTCTGAGGCCTCCAGTCCAGGACCACCAGCAGCACGAAAGGAATTCCAGGAAAGGCCGGTTTCTCCCGGTCAAGAACCTGGAAGGGGGTGTGGCCAAACGACGGAAAACCCGCTTTGGAAACGTGTCCTCCAGGACGGGCAAACACCAACAGAGGACACACCGCTTTCTCCCCGTCCGTCTCTGCGTTTCCAGTTGGCCAAAAGGGCATTTGGTCTTCCACATCCCATCCTGCCTGTGGGGCTGGGAGGGGCCACAGGACTGAGCAGGGAGCTGGCTTCCTTCCCCACCAGGGCTCTGTCCCTGGGCCCCTCCCGTGCGGGGGCCCCTTCTGCACCCTCAGCCACCCCAGAGGGGTCGGGGCACCAGTCGGCCCAGACAGCCCAACCAGACCAAACAAAGGCCACAGGGGCTCTGAACTTAAACTGTCCTTGGAGCCACAGCCAAGGACCTACTCAGGACCTGCTAGAATGCAGGGCTTGAACAGGACCCAGAGACTCCTAGTACCACAGACAAAATTCCAGGGAACAATCCAAATTCACCTGTCACACAAGAACCAAGAAGCATCACAAACCGAGGGAGAAAGGACGACCGACAGAGGCCGACACAGAGCAGAGGCCGACGTGGGGAGCAGCTGAGGAGAGATTTAAAGCTGTCGCCCTGAAAGCGCTTCATGGGCGATTTCAAACCCTTCTGAAATGGATGAAAGGTAGAAATGGAAGTTCTAGAAACAAAGAAAGAGAAGTTCTAAGCGGAAATTAGAAAGCCGAAAGGTACAAGCAGCAAAAAGGTAAAACCACCCCGAGTGGGCTGAGTAGCAGCGTGGAGGTGACAGAGGGTGGAGCCACCGGACTTCGTGACAGATCAATAGTATTTGCCCATCTGCTCAAGGGAGCGAAAACAAATAGGAAAAGTGCAGAGAGTCTCGGGAACCAGAGAGAAAATAGCAAAAGGTCCAACATCCATATTACCCGGGCCCCAGGAGAGGAGGAAAGTGGGGCTGGGAGAGCTTCACAGCAATAACGGTGCAAACTCCCCAAACGCGAAAAGTGAAAGGCACAAACCTACATTTTCAAAAAGCTGAGAAAACCTGAAATCGTAGGAATGCGTGGAAACCAATGCCGGGACAGATCACGTTATCAGTTTATACGACGTTAAACTGCTGAAAACAAAAAGCAAAGAAAAGAGTCCTAAAAGCCGCCAGAGGGAAAAACCAATTGGCACGAGAGCAGATTTCTGATCCGAAGTCCTGGAGGCCAAGGGAAGCTGCACAGCCTCCTGTAATTGCTGAGAGAAAAGACTGGAGACTACAGTTTCTGTCATCCGCCAAAATGTCTTTCAGGAATGAAGGGGGATGGGAAGAAAACTCAGAGCACGTGTTGCTAGCAAACCAGTCCCTTGAGAGTGGACAGCGAAAGTTCCCCAAGCAGAAGGGAAACGGTATTAAGAAATGCTCAGAGCTTTAGAAGGAGGAGGTGAACCTCAGAATGGGTAAAACTGGAGGTAAATGCAGTAGACACTTCTTGTGATTTACCTAAATCATACTTAATGATCGAGGCAAATTTTATGAAACCGTCTGACAGGTCGAAGTAACACCTACGAGAACTGCATTGAAAGAGTGAGTGAGTCAAGGGGCCTGAGCGGAAGTGTGGCTTCCCCACTTCCCTGGAATTGGTCAATGGTTGCCTCTGGCTGTGGCTGAGACAGCTTACCCGTGCAGATCGTGAGACTTGACGGGCACCCCAGAGAAAGACGTACAAGACAAAATCCTAAAAGTCACTCTGAAGAAATCAAGAGGAATTGATAAATTAGGCTTAGTCAAAATTAAGAACTTTCTTCTCTGTCAAAGACCCTGTGAAAAGCAATAAAAGACAGGATAACAATTTGGGGAAAATATTTGCCACAAATGTTAGTATCTCGAACAGATGAAGAACTCTCAAAGCTCAACAGTAAAAACATAACTAATCCGATTAGACAATTGGTAGAAGATATGAAAACACCGATTCAGGGAAGACAAATTTGCACATGACAAGATGTCCCGCATCACTAGCTATTGTGGAAATAAAACCACAGTGAGGTTCCCTACGAACGCATTAGAACGGCTAGAACACACGCCTGTGAGGACGTGGGGAGGCTGGGCCCTCACTCATCGCTGGTGGGAAAGTCCAGCGGCACAGCCCCTCTGGAAACAGTGTAGCAGCTTCTTATAAAACTAAGCTTTCAACTACCAGCCCGCCCAGCAATGGCGCTCTTGGAGAAATGAAAACTTTTATCCACACAAAATTTGTACCTGAATGTTTATAGCAACTTTACCTGCAATAGCTGAAAACAGAAACAACCCAGATGTCCTTCCGTGGGTGAATGATTAAACACACCACGGTCCGTCTATACTGTGGAATTCCGCTCAGCCATGGAAGAGAATGAGCCACTGGTACAGAGTAGCTTGGATGGATCCCCAGGGAATTGTGCTGAGTGAAAAAAGCCTAATCCCAGCAGATTACACACCGTGTGATTCTATTCCTAAAACTTTCCCGAAATGGCAAACGTATGGAGATAGAGAACATGTTAGTGATGGCATTGGGCCAGGGTAGGGGCAGGCGGAGTGCGGGGCGCATATACAGATAACACAGTGACGGGAGGCAGTGTCCCTTCAGTGATGGAACGTCTGTGTCTACACTGTACTGATGTCATCATCCTGGTCCTGACACAGTATCTCAGTTTTGCAAGAGGTCACCTTTGGAAGAAACCGAGCCAAGTGTCCATGGGAACTTTCTGTATTATTTTTACAACTGCACGTGAGTCTACAATTATGCAAAATATTTAAGAAAAAAGATAGATCCAAATTTAATCCCAACTTAATAAAATTACTGAACCCAAAGGTTCTAATGCCAGGAAACATCTGGCTAGTATTTGCATCTTCTGTTAAAATTTGAATGCTTAAATTAATTTTCAAGCTGGTCGTATATAGCAACACATTAAGACTTGATTGCTGTCTAGAAAACTACATTTTGTTTATAGTTTTTTATATTAATAACTCATCCACTTGGGCAATATGCCACATGAACATTACACCTACAAGACAACACTTAGAACAAGAATGGAAACAGTTAAATGTATCAAACTGTGCTTAGGGTGGTCAGTAGAATAAATATTGGGGTCTGAATTTTGTTTTTTACAAGAGAAACACTTTAACTAAAATAGGAAATTTAATTCGATTTGGAAAATATGTATCTTTTCAGTAAGATCCATGCTGTTTAAAGCGAGTAAGTTTTCACTGGAAGGATTTTTTCCTGTTTTGGCCCCTTGACATTCAGTTGAAAGCACGATACACAGTATGTGGCAGTCTCGGAATCCAGTGTGTGCTATTTCTTTAAGCAACATACATACGGGAGCAGGATTTGGCTAGTTGACAGTAAACCGAGGTAACACTCAGTATAGTTTTGTTTATAGACGGAAACAGAAAACTTAAAGTGATCATTCGGTTGATGGAGTTTCATTAGTGTCTGAAGCTCAAGTTTAGCTCTGGTCACTCCTTCAACCTCATTAGTCAAGAGCGGCTGGACCTGGGGTCGCACCATCCTCAGGCCCAGGGGTGGGCAGACAGGGGCTCACCCTCAAGTGCCCAGCGTTTCCAAGCTCATGTCAGCGATTTGTGTCACACACACACACACACACACACACACACACACACACACACACAGTCGTGTCTCGGCCGTCTTTCCTCTTCCACCCAGCTCCACCAAACATTTGAAGACCGTGGCTACCGTACTTGCAAAGAACAGACTGGATATATCAACTCAATGGGTTTTTATTCTAAACTGAGCAGTTAGCATATTATTCCAACCTCTTGTAGGTAAAAAGAAAGCTATTTTTATATATAACTGTTGCTGTTATGACTGTTGTATAACTGTTACTGTTGACTCTTAACGTCTTTGCCCAGGAGGACTCAAACGCTCAAGGAGAACAATCTACAGCAAGTTACATGCAAATCCAGCTGGCGAGTCTCACTGATTAACCAGGACCTCACCAAGGAAGTTTCCTCAACTTAGCAGCCAAGATTTAAAAAGAAAAAATATGTATACATAGCACAAATTCTTGCAGTATAGAATAAATATTATTTTTAAAATAATTTAGAATTGACCCCTTTAGCACCACTCCCAAATGCATTAACTTTGAACCAAAATCATTAAACCTTCCAAAGTGATACATAAACTAAAGATAATAGGAATTGGGGTGATCTGTAATCATATGCATCAGGGGATTTTTCCTGAGTTTTCAGTATACACTGACTTGGAAAGAAAGGAGAAGGGCCACCCAAAGAAGCATTTTCACGTTTAGACTCAACTTGTCTATCGGCTTTTCTATCCAGCATTCGTTCTTAATATTTTATCTTTAAGGTAAAGAATATCTCTGACTATTTCAGGCCCCTCTATGAGCTTTTGTTCCTGCGCCCTCTCCTGACCCACTATTTCATGTTATCATAAGAGGTGAAATAAGTGAAGCGATTGATGAGGTGTCTGGACATCCTCCTTCTGTCCATGACTGCATCTCAGCGCTCAACACCTGCTCAGGAGAAGCCAAGGGACAGAGACGGAGGGGCTCTGTCGGGGTCACTGGCTACTCTCAGTGTTTGGAAAGCAGCATGTGTCCCAAGACCATCTTCTGATATTCGCCACTGAGCCCACAATTACTTTACATGGAAAACGTTCATGTGGTGCCCTGGCTTTGGGGTCTGGGAGCACACACGAGGGGCCTGTCCCCACCACCAGGGGTCTGCAGCACAGGTGACATGACGGCCCAGCAAGGACGCATCCCACACCCTGGGTCTTGAAGACGATGGAAAAATGGTCAAAACTCCCATAAGTTGCAAGGAACGCTACTTTTCCTTTTAATCTTCCCACCCATTCTTCAAAGGGAGGTGGTGGTGATGCCCTGACCAGAAAGGATGCCGAAACCTCAGGGGTCCCCAGGGCCAGGCAGGCAGCAGGCGCCAGTGACAGAGGTTGGAGTGACACCCCCGGAGGGTCAGGGCCTTAGGGACCGGGAGCGCACGCCGCTCTGAAAACTCTTTCAGTGATGTTTCGTAACAGTGTAGAGTCCAAGCAAATCGTGACTCCGAACAAGATTTCATACGTGGCCCTCACACGACCAAATCTCGATCCCTGTTTTAAGCAAAAACAGAGCAGAGAACAATTTCACTCCCTTCATTCACTCTCCCCACGAGGCAGCCCTGTATCATCACCAGCACTTTTACATTTAATCCGAACAAAGTCTGAGGATGAAATACCGCGGTCACCCTTCTACTGACGCGGAAACCGAGGCTCACAGGTAGGCGCGTGGCCTCGGTCCTACAGCGAGGAAGGAAGAGCTCACCCAGCTCAGCCTCCACGTTCTGGGCTCTGGGCGCTGCCTCAGCTCCACAGAGCGCGGCATCAGAGCAGGTGGCTTGGACCTCAGCCAGCACAGGGCTCGGCGGCCCGCAGGCACCTGCTGCTTCTAAGGGGGGCAGTCTCAGCGGGGGACTGGGTCCTTGGGGTCCTTGGGGTCCTGAACCAGAACCAGATGGCACTGAGCTCCCACCCCCAGCCTGGCTGCCTGGAAGTCAGGCACGTATTTATCCCTCAGCATCCCATGCACAGGTGAGGGCCTTGGTCCAGGGCAGCCCCTGGACCCGCTGCCACCTGCCGATGACCTCTGTAGCCTTTGAAGGGCTGTGGGTACGGCCTGGGCTGCTCCTGGGGCGCCAACCAGGATCAGCTTTGCATGACGCTTGGTCCATGCTTTTCTACCTCAACACTGAGTGCTAGAGTCCAGGGGACCCAGGATGGGGTCTGAGCTCTGCTCTTTACTTGCTGTGCGACTTTGGACAATTTAGTCAAATACTTAAAATCTTGATGTTCTCAGGTAAAGTGGGCCTAGTTATATTTCTGACTTCCTTGGATTGTTGTAAGGGTGAAATGAGATAATGCTTACGTTACTGGACCCAGGGCAGGGACAACCCAGTGCGGGTACAGCCCAGAACAGGTACAAAGCTCAAATAGAGTTTTCTGTAAACTTAAGTAATAATAGCAAGCATCAATATTACTGATTTTATTTCACAGCACATTCGGATCAAAGCCGGTCTAATTTAAGACCTATCTGCATCTATTCCGTTTCGTAAGTAAA
Source organism: Lipotes vexillifer (assembly GCF_000442215.2). Classification (NCBI taxonomy): domain Eukaryota; kingdom Metazoa; phylum Chordata; class Mammalia; order Artiodactyla; family Lipotidae; genus Lipotes; species Lipotes vexillifer. Next base: position 1,032,657 of record NW_006790942.1, on the reverse strand, counting down.
AGAAAATAAACCTGAATTGTATTAAGCATCTTACGGAAAAATGGTATCAGACATAAAAATTATTGATGCAGCTAGTTCTTGTTTTCGCTCCACACATCTTGGTTTGCACACTCAGGCCTCCGTAGTCTCTATTCCGACAATGTTTGCTCCTCGACTGGTACGCCCATCACCCCAGCCCCTCCCTCTGCTGCCGTGTGGGCTTCTCCGTGTGTCCGTCTGTGGCCAAATGTCTCTCTTCTTATAAAGACACGAGGCAGATTGGATTAGATCCTACATGACCCAGAAAGACCTCATCTTAACTTGATTACGTCTGCAAAGACCCTGTTTCCACCAAGGTCCCAACCACAGTATCAGCGTTAGGACGGGCACACATCTTCCTGGGGTCACAGCTCGACCCACAAGAAGCAGACGCCCGACCCCTCTTGGTCTCTAGAAGCTGTCATTCCCCCTGAAGTGTACCTTGGTAGGTGTTGATACAGCCATGCCTGCTTTCTTCTTTTATTATTAATGTCCCATGGCCTATCTTCTCCCATGCCCGCGTCGTTGTATTTGGAGTGAATTCATTATTGTTAATCTGGGGGCTTACAATGATGAAGGTTTATCCATCACTCCTCACACGTCTGGCTGGGGCTGGCTGGGGTGTTGCTCCGTGGGCTCCACGCAGCACAGGGCACGTGGTCATCAGCATGAGAGAGGCCCGGAGACACATCGGCCACTTCTCTGCACGGTGCCCGGCTGACGCACGCACGTCCGAACAGCAACAAGGTTGGATGGTCTCATCCCTGCCCTGTTGGCTGCAGAGCAGCTGTGCTCTGCTCCCCACGTCGTCTCCATCCTGGGGTCCGGGCTGAAGGGGCAGCCTCTCCCGACACCTACGCACCACCGCTCCAGGCCTGGACGTTGCAGCGAGCTGACATCTCCTCTCCTGCCCCGCACCTGGACGTGTGTATCCAGTTTCTCGGGACAATTCCAGGGCTGTTGGCCCTCTGTGCTCTCCAGGCCCGGTCGGTGTGTCGAGCAGCCCTCCTCTGTGATCGGGAGCTTGGCGGGTTCTCCGAGAATCCTCTGTAGGTCTCTCTCCCCTGCTGTTCGCTGGATGTGAACAGACACGGCTCTGTTTCGGTGAGTGGCTGGATCTCTCTGCAGCAGCACGGGCAGGCGGTGGACCGTCTCCTGGCTTCCTG
>NW_006790942.1:1008369-1031365 GCF_000442215.2 Lipotes vexillifer | reverse complement strand
CTCCACCGGCCCGGCAGGCGGCCTTCCACCCAGGAGACAGGACCCCGGACCAGCTGCCTCCTCACACAGCCTGTACCTGCTCTGGGGAAACCACTGGCAGGCTCACCCCAGAACATTCTGGGGGCGTGAGGAGAATTTCTTGTAGACGGCATATTGTTGGATTCTCTCTGTATCGTTTCTCGCCAATTCTGTCTTTCGTTGGGACCCTCAGGACCCCTAAGGGCTTCATCGATGTGTAAGGCTCGATGTGCCATTTCATGTTTCTCATTCCTTGGTTTGCCTTTTCTTGCCTTTCTGTGGGTCACAGGAACACTTATAGGACTCCGTTTTGATTTATTTATACTGCTCTTGAGTGTGTGTTAATTGCTGTAGTTATCACTGTACACGTAACAGATCGCGCCCACTGGCATCGATCTCTCACCACCAAGGTGAAGTGTAGGCTTCCACGTGGGTCGCATCCACTGGCCTCCGCACTTTCACCCAACAGTTGTCTTCAGTATCACCTCCACACAGCCACTCGGCACCATATCACATGGAGTTAACAGACACGATTTAGGACCCCTGTGTTTACTCATTCCAGTGGCTTTCTTCCCTTTCTGGTGTTACGAGCAGCCCAGTCCTGCTGCACTGTTTAGAGAGCGTTCTTTACCTGTTATTCAAGGGCTGGCTTGCTAGCAGTCGTTTCCCTATGTTAGATAAAACCTAAGTTGTTTCCCCTTCATTCCTGAAGGCTGTTTTCACGGGACGTTGAATTCACGGTTCACATTTATTTTTTTCCGGTACTAAAAAAGGTTGTGTCAGTCCCTCTGACCCCCACGGTTGTGGACAAGAAGTCCGCTGTCATGGAAATGGTGATACTTTGTAGACACTGTTCCCTCCTCTGCCAGCATCCACATTGTTTCATTCCTCTGCTCTTCAGCAGTTTGATAACGTGATCTGTCCCGGCATTGGTTTCCACGCATTCCTACGATTTCAGGTTTTCTCAGCTTTTTGAAAATGTAGGTTTGTGCCTTTCACTTTTCGCGTTTGGGGAGTTTGCACCGTTATTGCTGTGAAGCTCTCCCAGCCCCACTTTCCTCCTCTCCTGGGGCCCGGGTAATATGGATGTTGGACCTTTTGCTATTTTCTCTCTGGTTCCCGAGACTCTCTGCACTTTTCCTATTTGTTTTCGCTCCCTTGAGCAGATGGGCAAATACTATTGATCTGTCACGAAGTCCGGTGGCTCCACCCTCTGTCACCTCCACGCTGCTACTCAGCCCACTCGGGGTGGTTTTACCTTTTTGCTGCTTGTACCTTTCGGCTTTCTAATTTCCGCTTAGAACTTCTCTTTCTTTGTTTCTAGAACTTCCATTTCTACCTTTCATCCATTTCAGAAGGGTTTGAAATCGCCCATGAAGCGCTTTCAGGGCGACAGCTTTAAATCTCTCCTCAGCTGCTCCCCACGTCGGCCTCTGCTCTGTGTCGGCCTCTGTCGGTCGTCCTTTCTCCCTCGGTTTGTGATGCTTCTTGGTTCTTGTGTGACAGGTGAATTTGGATTGTTCCCTGGAATTTTGTCTGTGGTACTAGGAGTCTCTGGGTCCTGTTCAAGCCCTGCATTCTAGCAGGTCCTGAGTAGGTCCTTGGCTGTGGCTCCAAGGACAGTTTAAGCTCAGAACCCCTGTGGCTTTCGTTTGGCCTGGTTGGTCTGTCTGGGGTGACTGGTGCCCCGACCCCTCTGGGGCGGCTGAGGGTGCAGAAGGGGTCCCCGCAGGGGAAGGGCCTCAGGGATTCTGGGACAAAGGACGTGTCCCAGGCCAACGAGCACTGTGGCAAGACAGCCCGGCTGCTGCTGCCTGGCTGTCGCTGTCCCTAAAGAGCGGACGTGTCCTGGGGTGAGTGGTAGCTTGTGGCTGAATGTGCAGCCCGCTGTGTGCAGGTGCCGGGGCAGTTCCTGCGCTGGGACCTGCAGAGCGCTGCCGGGTCTGGGCGCCTGTCGGAGGGTCCGCGAGGTCCCACGTACCTCTAGGAGGGGAAGGGGTCTCCGCCCCGTGAAGACACAGCGCGCGCACGGGCGGGCACCGCCCCGACAGCGTCCCCACTAGGGCAGCGGGCGGGAAGGAGAGCCCCACCCTGGCCTCTTGGTGTCGGCAGGACTCCTGCCGCTCCTTCTGCCTGTGTCACCCCGGGGGGGATGAGCGCACCTGGGAGTCCTCCTCTGGGGGGCGGCCCCGAGCCCCCTCCGTGCTTCTCCACAGCGCGGGTGGATTTTGTCCGGAAAAAGCCAGTTATAAAGGAAACGGGGAAGCGTAAGCGCATTTCTAGGCACGCACAGCCCTCTTCCCCTGTCCATCCACTCACACGGGCTGCAGCCCCTAGAGAGCGGCCAAGCGGGCCAGGGTGTCGCTGGCCCTTGTAAACCCCACCTTCTCACCTGCCCCCAGTCGGGTCGCGGATGTGGGCTCCTGCCTCACCGTGACAGGCCGACTCAGGACCCTCCCCTCCCGCAAGCCCGAGGGTGGTGGCCCAGCCAGTCCGCACCCACCTGGACGTCTGACCACAGGTGGGCTCCCATCTCAGGGACCTCCCTGTCCTGCTTGTGGGCTCAGAGAGCTGCCTGGAAACCTTCATACCTGGAATCATTTCCGCTCTTACCTGGAAGAGCCAAGGCATTCCTTGTAGAGAAGGTGGCGTGTAAGAAAGTGTAGGGCATCCCTTCTACTCGCGAACAGTCAGTGCCGTGGTCATCACATTGGTTTCTAATCGGAGTATGACAAGGAATACTCATTAGAGAATTGTTGTAGCTGTAATCTTAAAATATGCTTCTCATTTACACTGGATGAGGATTTTGCCTTAACCTTCTAGCAAATAAGTTCATTTTCGTCTTTTCTCTCTAACACTTTCTTAGTCTTTGTAGCCGGGGTCGGGGGAAGGGGTGTGTGAGGCCAGGGTCCACCCCCCCCCCCCCCCCCCCCTTGCTTGTTACCACCCCCCCCCCCCACCCCCCCGCTTCAGAAGGGTTCTCTGAGGGAGTGCCGGAGGCATGGGAGGGACAGGAGGGAACAGAGAGGGATTTGGAGATGCTGCCTCTTCCCCCAGGGGCCCGGGCCACCCGGCCTAGGAGCTCATTTCATGGAGGGACCCATTCAGGCAAGGCCCAGCCAAAAGTCAGTGCCACCAGGGAGCCCGCCACGGTCCCCTCCCCAGGATCCAGCTCTGGGAGCGCTTGGAAGGGGCCTGGCCTCAGGACTCCCGTCTGGTCCCCCTTTCCCAGCCCAGTCTGCTGCCGGCCTGGCACTCAGCGGAGGGGTGCTCCCTGGCGGCAGGGCTCTGGGTGCAGCTGGGAGCCCAGTCCTGCTTTGCCAGGGGGTATGCTGGGCCCACCAGCAACCTCATTTCCACGAGGAAAAGAACCCTGACTTTAAACGACCAACTCACGACTCAGCTTCGAGATCACGACGAGTTCATCAACTGCGAAATCCCAGTGATTAAAACTCGGTGAATAATGATTTTGTCTCAGCAAAGTTGGTGGAAGCGAGGACCCACCTGGAGGAGCAGGTGTTCTGGGTGTATTTTCTTTGCTAATTCTTACGTCTTTTAGCTGTTTTCCGGGGAAACCAGGTCTCTTTGCCTCTGTCTCCGTCCTCCTCTGAGACTATCTGGAAACGCCAAAAGGAGCCGATTTACTGCCAGCAGAGGCTAAACATGCCGTCTGTGTGTGAATCGGGCAGGAATAGAAAAGACGGGATTAAGTATGTCTGTAAATACCAAGTCCCTGGACTGGTAACCTCAAAAATAAAGTAAAAGAAAAAAGCTGGGCTTCAATATTCATGTGAAGCTCTTGCCCTGCAAACCCTACAAATTATCATCCATTAAGTAACCACGTGTGACGTAACCCCGGGTCTGCTGGTCTTAAGGCTCCTGCCGAACCACAGAAAATATAAGTGGCTGCCGGGCCACTGATGGGAAAGGGAGAGATGACATCACGTCCTGGCCATTTTCCTGCTAAACCGAAACCTGTTTATTCCCATATGACCTGGGGTGAGCGCTTTGCAGACGGGGCGAATAATCCACTCCTTTGAGCACATTTGATCAGTGCTTCCTAAAGCCGGTCTCCCCATACAAGCAGCAAATCCAGCACAAAAGCCCAAGGAAAGTAACTTTAATCTTAATTAAGAAAAACTACAAAAAATGACCCCAGTCTCCTAACTCTTAAGATGTCAAATATGAGAAGAGTGCTAGCTAGTTTTCAGGAATTTACTGACTTTCCCCTGCAGTAAGGGGTTCTGTCAGGCTGGCGATACTGCCAGTAAGAGGACCCATCCCCTTTGCTCTGCACTGACCATCACGATCTCCCACCTCTGGAAGGCTGATGGCATCGTGGCCAACGCGAGCCCCTTCCCCACCTCGTGGCTCTTGCAGAATCAAAGGCATCTCTGCGTGGAGGAAGCCCAGGGCCCTCAGTCATCTGTGGGTTTCTTTCCAACATAAAGTTTAATTTTAGTGTCACTACTTAGAAAATAATTTTTAAGCAACATATGGACACAGCTGTTTCTGTTTGGTATAGTTTAGAACTTGCAGTGAATTACATCTTCCTTTAAAAGGGGGCCACTTTCTACTTCTCTGTGAAAGCAGAAGTCAAATAATTACAAACTGATAATAAACATGTCTGAACTTTCCTCTCCAACCCCAAAGCCCAGGCATCCGTCCATGGCCTCTGCTCTTATTTGGTCTTCCCATTTTTTAGGAGAGAACTTGCATCTGCTCTAAAGTATGGACTTAACGCAAAACACCGTTTAGGTTTTAACACTCTTTAGTTTGATACACAAGAAGAAGAAAAGAAAGAAAGAAAGAAAGAAAGAAAGAAAGAAAGGAAGGAAGGAAGGAAGGAAGGAAGGAAGAAAGAAAGGAAGGAAGGAAGAAAGAAAGAAAGAAAGGAAGGAAGGAAGGAAGAAAGAAAGGAAGGAAGAAAGAAAGAAAACGCTACCAAAGTTGAAGGGTCGCTCTCCTTCCAGAAAAATTCTGCTGTCAGGCAACCTATTGACTATGTAACATTAAAAAGGAAAGTGAATATATTAAAATGCATTGTCTAGGGTGGAGAACGTGGAAACTTTGATCTGTCTTCCACCTTTAAAAGATCATGATATATAGCGACCTTTAAATATATGGCAACCTGGGCTTCCCTGGTGGCGCAGTGGTTAAGAATCCACCTGCCAATGCAGAGGACATGGGTTCGAGCCCTGGTCCAGGAAGATCCTACATGCTGCGGAGAAACTAAGCCCATGAGCCACGACTACTGAGCCTGCATGCAGCAACTACTGAAGCCCACGCTCCTAGAGCCCGCACTCCATAAGAGAAGCCGCCGCAATGAGAAGCCCACGCATCAAAACGAAGAGAAACCCCCGCTCACCGCAACTAGAGAAAGCCCACGTGCAGCAACGAAGACCTAACACAGCCAAAAATAAATAAATAAACAAATGATAAAATAAATTAATTTAAAAAAATATATATATATGGCAAGCTGCCCCATAGAAGTTTCTGCAATGATGTGAATGGTCTGACCAATGCGGTAGCCGTTACACGCATACCCGTTGACCACATGAAATGTAGCTGGTCCCACTGAGGAGATAAATTGTTGAGTTTAATTCAGTTTTAATTTATTTGGAATGAGATAGCACCTATGGCAAGTGGCCACCACACTAGAGAGTTCATCTACAGAGTGTGATGGGGCAACGGAAGGGATTAAGATCTGGATGGCCCAAGTGACAAAACTGTGTGGAAGGAGAAACAGCAGGAGGTGTGGGGAAGGTGCGGGCAGACAGAGTAAAATCAAACTAACAAACACTTGCTGACACTCAGCCCAGATGACAGCTGAGGTGCCCTGAAGCAGATCCCAAGTCATGGTGTTTTAACTCTGGACTGTGCACCACCGAGTGAGCCCTCGTGTAGTGTAAACTACAGATCTGGGTGATGACCTGTCAATGGATTGTAACAGATGTACCACCTTGGGGGGATGTTGACGCTGGGGGATAATGTGGTCGGGGGGGATGCAGGAGGTGGGAGGTACCTGGGAAATCTCTGCACCTTCCTTTCAATTTTGATGTGAATCTAAAACTGCTCTAAATAATAAAGACTATTAAGAAAACATCTCAGATGGTTAAGAGGGATGTGACCAAGATGTGGTGCGAAGGGTTTCAGAGAGCAGAACGGAGCAGAGTGGGTGGAAGAGGGGGCAAGGAAGTGAGAGGTGGGCTGAAAGGTGGAGGACAGATGGGCTGGAAGGGGGGTAACAGGGGGGCTGGAAGGCGGGGGACAGGTGGGCCAGAAGGTAGGGTACAGCTGGGCTGGAAAGGGGGGAACAGGTGGGTTGGAAGGTGGGGGACACACCAGGCAGTGCAGGGCCTGGATGCTACACTGAGGCAGTGGGACATTTCTTGTGTAGCCATTTGGAAGGCTGGTCCTTGCAGCCCTCCCTTTCCTACCGTTGCCTTTGCTTCTGTGTGATCAGGGCACTGCCCAGGCGCAGCAATAAAGAAGGTTCCCCATCCCTCCGGGCAGCGGGCATCATCTTCTCATGGACCGAGTGTCTGGGAAAGGAAAGGACGCAGTAGGTTGTGGATGCTGAGCCTGGTGTTGACAGCAGTGGATGGGCCATCCAGCGTGAAGACCCCAGAAAACGCCCCCCTGGAAAGACGAGGGGCAGCTCGCTGACGACCAGAACTCAGAGTGATGGGGAGGTCCCACTGTCAGTTCCTTCTGGGGGGACACAGTGCACCTGCTGCTTTCACACAGTTGTCAAGGGAGGGGCTGCCAGGACGTGGAGGCCCCCCAGCACCCCAACTTCCCAGAAGGCATGTACAGACCACCAACCCTCAAACAGGTTTGCATGAAGGGTCACTGGCATTTTATGCTAATGTTTCTGAAACTTTAAAGACTGTCATCAGAATCCAAGGGGGCAGACTTTGGCCCTTCTCAGAGAGCTCACCTGAACCCCCAGGTCTTCACACCTGAGTCTGCCTGGCAGGGACAGGAGGCCACAGGGCGGGCCCAGCGCTGACTCAGCCCAGACAGAGCAGGGCGGCCACCCTACCTGGCCCGGGAGGTGACACAGTGCTCAGGAATGCAGGCCCCTGGGAAGGCCAGAGCAAGAAGAACAGTCACCTGTCACCTGATCTGCCAGGTGGGAAGGGGGTGTGGTCACGGCTGGGCCTGGCTCTGGCCCCGGGATTGCGGCAGGAAGCTGGGCGCTGTGGGTGGGATGCGACCCCCCCAGTGGCCAGGTCCTCCCTACTGGACCCTCCTCCCATGCGCCGGTGTCAGGGCAGGACCATCTTCCCCTGTTGTTGGTTTGAATGGTGATGCCGTGTTGCCTGTTTAAAAAGCCCTTCTCTGTTGCCCACAAGGAATCTGAGACTTCGGGCTGCACCTTTCCTCCAGGAAAACAGTCAGGATGGAAGCAGCTAAAGCAGGACCGGGAGATGCAGCCAGAGGGCTGCCACGGCCTCGGCCCAGCACATCCGCCCAGAGCCCCTCTGTCATGGACACGGCGTGTGGGCCCTCCCCAGGCATACCTGCATGCATCCACACGTGCACATGTAAACACACATACATGCACACATGTCACAATGCAAACACGCATGCACATGTGCGCTGTAAACACATACATGCACACACGACACACATGTAAACACGCACACAGCGCACGTGAAAACACACGCATGTGCAAACACACATACACACATGACATGCATGCATGCACTGTAAATACACGTACACACACGTGCAAGCATATGCGAGTACATACACGACACACGCACATGCGAACACACATGTGCGTGCATGACACGTGCAAACACGTGTGCACACATACATGCATGACACACATGCATACACAGACACATGCACACACACACACTCCTATGGCCTCAAGCAGCCCCATGTGAGTCTCCAGAAGGTGCCTGACTTGTGTGCAGAGCGAGGGACAGAAGGACAGAAGGACAGTGGTGGGGTCACCCACCTGGAGCCTGGGCAGCTCTGAGGGGGACATGCCCTCCTCTCCCCTCAGGCAGGTGGGTGCGGGGGTGTGTGGAGATCCCGGGAGGGCGGTGCCCTGACGGTGCTGGGAGCGGGGTGAGGGCAGAGAGCGCGGGCTGGACCGAGCCACCCTCTGCAGGGAGACCCTGGGCCCCCAGCCTGCCGCCAACATCATCTTTGCATGAACCTCAGCGTTGCCCTCACGTCTCATTTTTTTCCAGCTATTTCTTGAACAAATCTTTATGCTGGTAAATGTCAAATGCCATTTTCCTTGGAGGATACAGAGCCTGGGTGCAGAAAGCACATTCTGGCCACTCTCTTCAAACCTCCCGGGGCATCACTGAGACCTTAAACAAGATGTCCCCGAGCAGATTCTCGGTGCGGCCGCATCCAGGGTGCTGTCGGCGGGTGGAACATGTCCTGTGCCTGGGGCAGGAGGGGCACCGCGGCTTCCTCACCGCAACAGTCTCCCAAGGAAGCTGGCCTGGCCCCGCCAAGCCCTTCTGCCCCCAGGGCCACGCTGGAAGCAGGCTTGATTGTGGCTAAGGCAGGCAGGCCTGGCCTGCGTGCCCTGAGGCCTCTGTGCTCTGGGTCAGCGTGGGGTGTCTGGGCCGGGAGTGTTGGTGGGAGAAATCAGGCTGCCGTATGTGGTCCGTGGTCCGTGGTCCCAGAGCCCTGCACACTGCATGCTGTCCCCGGGCCTTGGGCTTTGTGCTGACCCCTTGGTCTGGCTGTTCTGTGGGGAAGGCCTCCCATGGGAAGGTGGCCTTGCCCTGGACCTCTCAAAAACCTTGGGGGAAAAGCTCTCATTTGCCCCAAACAGCTCCAAGTGCAAAGCCAGCCACCGAACTGTGCTGGGACTCTTCTGCATGGCCATGGGGCGGCAGGTGGCTCCGGGACAGGTGCCTCATGCTAACGCCACGCCGTACCAGGCACCAGGACTCGCCGCGAGACTGGGCCAGCTCCCCAGCATCTCTGGGGGCCCCGACCCCTACGGGGCCATCTGTGGGCCAGCAGCTTTGACGTGCATGGCCCCAGGCTGCGCCCACACTCCCTCTGGGACTCCAGGCTCTGTTGTCCACACCCACGCCGCTCACCTCGCTGGACGCCCCGGGCTTCCGAGCCTGCACTCTGGCTCCGGCTCTCCTGTGACCCGGACGGGAGGAGGCACCTCTGCTCCCCTGACCACGCCCCCTTTCTGGTTCTCGGGAAGCAGGACCGGGGTGTCCTTCTCGCTTGCAGGAAGGCAGGCGTGCTGTAAGGGACAGGCTGTTTAGTCCTGGTTGTGCGGGGCTGGCGGCAGCCTGCAGACCCAGGGAGGAGCTGCTGATGCTGCCCGAGGGGGAGGCCCTCTGAGCAGAGGCCTCTTCCTCGGGGACCTCAGTCTTTTCTCTCGTCAGGTCTTCACCTGATTGGACGAGGCCCACCCACATGGTGGAGGGGCATTTATGGATCACATTTTTAAAACATCTTCACAGGACATCAAGCCTGGTGTTTGACCAGGTGTCTGCGTATGGTGGGCTCACCACGTTGACGGGTAGGACTGGCCACCACAGCTCTCTGTGACCTGTCCTCGCTGCACATTAAGTGCCCTGCAAGGCTGCCAGTGCCGTGCTCTCTGCCTGGACACACAGTCACTCAGCACAGTGGCTCTGCAGGTATGGGGGTCCCCGAGCACACGGGCCCTGCGCTGTAGGCCCCGCTCCTCCCAGCATGGGTCCTGGAGACCTCTCAGGGGCCCAGGACAGAGGTGGGCCCTGCTTCCCCTCCACACCAAGCCCTGCGTGGTCGCTGGGAAGCCGGGTGCACCCCACGCCCAGCTCCTTGCCCCTTACTCGCTGGCACCCGAGATCAGCAGCCCCGCCGTGAGCCGGCAGCTGTCAGCGGGCTGAATCGCAGGGCCCCCTGACGGCTGGCGACCCACATCACCGTTCTACCAAAACCCAGCTCACGCAGGTTTACAGAGTTCATCCTGGAGGCCAGCATCCCGCCAAGTTCTCCCGTAATTTAGATCCCCAGGGGCAGAGTACACCACAGCGTTCCCAGGAGAATGCTCGGAAGTGTAGGGGGTCCACCACCAGCCAGCTGTCACCCACGCCAAGTGCGGCAGGTTTTTAAATGATCGAAGCCTCATCTGATAGACTAAGTTGATCCCGTGTCTTCCGGTAAATCTGAGCATCCAGTCAGACCGAAAATAATCCAGGGCCTTTGCACGCGGCGTCTGAAGATGAGCCGTGGGTGTTGCCCACCCTGGTGGAGACCCTCCCCCGCCAGGTGCGCACGCGCTGCCCGTCGGCGGCCACCGCTGGTCACCGAGGCTGCTGCTCAGTGCACGCCGGCCAGGTCACTCCACACCTCCCACCCTCCCCAAACCCGTAAGTTTACAGAAGCAGAAGCGGGGACGCGGAGTCACCATGCTTCTCTCTTCTCCCCGGCAGAGCTCATAGCCTTTTCCTCGTAGCCCCCTAAGGGCCGGGTCCCGCGGGCGGGTGGGAGGCCAGAGTTGCCGGCGGGGAAGCAGTGAGAAGGTCGGACGCAGCCCACACTCAGCTCCAGGCTCAGTGGGACAGCGGGCCGTGACGTTGGGTGGGGACGTGTCCGTCTCCAGAGTGTCTCGCGGGCTCCCCGAGGGCCCGCCGACGGCGTCGCGGAGCTCGGGCTGTGCTGTCCGAAGCTCCCGCTGTGTAATCCACACGCAGGATTACAAAGAAAATGAGCCCGAATCAGAGACGCTTGGGCATCCTGTCCACCTCACTGCGTGAAGACGATGCACAGCCCGCTGGGGCCCTGGTGTCCGCTTCCATCTCCATCAGCCAGGCTGCGCGGGCAGGGGGCCGCCGCGGGCAGCCTCAGGCACCGTAGGGGACTTCTGGGAGCAAGAGCGCCTTTCTGCCTGGGGGCCGGGGGCCCGGAAACGGCTTGCCTGCCAGGCCGCCAGCACCCTGTTCACACGCAAGAACCCCACTCAGAGCGAAGGAAGGGCAGCTGGGGGCGCGCGCTCCGCTCTGAGCGCCCCCCCTCCCCAAGCTGGAAGGCAGGGGCCCGTGACCAGGTGCACGTGGAGACGCACCGTCCGGGGGACACACCAGCACTGCTTTGCCCGGACCTGTGCCCGGGACTGGCGGCTTCCGGGGCCGCTGCTCACAGCACGCAGCCTTTAGCGCAAACAGACGCACAGTAATATTTTCCAGTTAATGCCGTTTTTATTAGTGAAAAGTTCAGTTTCTTCCTCTCCCCACTGGATCGATCAGAGATATGTGTCTAAAGTATATCAATCTCAAGGGTCACCAAATTAGACCACATGCACATTCTGTCTGTGGGATGAACTGAAGGTCATTCTTATCCATAGACTTTTTTGTTTTTTAACATCTTTATTGGAGTATAATTGCTCTACAATGGTGTGTTAGTTGCTGCTGTATAACAAAGTGGATCAGCTATACGTACACATATATCCCCATATCCCCTCCCTCTTGCGTCTCCCTCCCACCCTCCATATCCCACCCCTCTAGGTGGTCACAAAGCACCGAGCTGAGCTCCCTGCGCTGTGCGACTGCTTCCCACTAGCTTTTTACAACGCAGTCATGCAATGGTCACGTGTATATAAGGGCCGTTCCACACAGCGAATAATGACCCGACACACTGTGCGTCAGTCCAGGCGTTCAGGTGTCTGCGTTCGTCAGGGCAGGGTCGTCCGTCCTTCAGTCTGCGTGGTCCCCATGCGCGTGTCACCCGGTCCCCACCCGGACTTGAGGCCAAATCCATTCAGTCGCCGTGGTTTCTTCCCTGCTTCTGCCACCACTGGCCCTCCCCGCCTGTCCTCACACACCGAGTGTCTTGGGCCAAATCTCACAGCCGCTTGTCCCATGCCCACCTTACCTGTGCCCCCTTGCACCTGCCCCAATCCTGAAAGGAGCTGGGGGGACCCCTGGAGGACGGCTGCACCCCAGGGCTCCAGCTGGTCCCAGCACCCACGCTGCCCCCAGGGTCCCGGCTCCTGTCTGCGCCTGAACCCACCACCTCCACCGAGCACACCCACTTCTGATTTTGCTGCCAGAACAAAGCACCACAAAGCCGGGCTTCAAAACGGCAGAAGATTTATCCTGCAGTCCTGGAGGTGAGAAGTCCAGCACGAGTCTCACTGGCCTAAGTCCAGGGCTGGCTGGTCACTTCTGGGGACTCCAGCTCCTGCCACCCCAGTGTCTAGAGACGACCGCACCCCTTGGCTCGAGGCCCCTTTCCCTCACCTCCAAAGTCAGCGATGGTGAGTCGAGCCCTTTCGTGCCTCATGCTGCTCCTGCCGGGCTCTCTGTTTCCCCATGTCTCTCTCTGATGGCAGCTGGGGAAGAGGCCCTGCTTTGGAAGGGGCTGTGATTAGACTGGGCTCCCCAGGACAGCCCAGGAGAATCTCTCCATCTCAGGATCCTCCGTCACATTTTACAAGGCCCTCTGCCATGTAGGATAACATATTCCCTGGTTCAGGGCATCAGGACGTGGGCACATTTGGGCCGTCGCTCTGCCTGTCACAGTCCGTTTTACCTTCTTGTTCTCTGATGTGTCTTTTCAGGTGGCTTCAGCCTCTGATTCGCGGTGGGGGTGGGATGACAGGGCACAGGTGTCCTCCAGAGTCCTTGATATTCCCTGAATACCACCGAGGTCACTCAGCGGACGCGTGGATGGGTAGATGGATGGATGGAAGAAATTTGTATTAAAATCCTCCTGTGCCTTAAGTGTAATGCTGGCTGCTTTCATGTATGTAATTTCATTTCTTTGGGAAAAGAGGCCTCCTCTGTTTTCACAGGTGGAGAAGTTAAAGCTCTGAGGGTAAGAGGCTGCTGGGGTCACCCAGCTGATGGAGACGGGGCTCGCTGTGCACGACCCTAAATCCAGACGTCCCTCCCCTTTCATAAGTACGCAGTTCACGTTTTCTTTTTTACCCTAGACTATCAGAAATCAATGGAAAATATCTCAGGTTTTCTGGCTGTAGTTTGTCACCGCAGGAGATAAAGGGGAGAGATGAGTGGTGTCATGGTAACTGCTCTGGAGGCAAAGAATCATGATAATGACAATGCTTGTCATTATGAAGCATCGTCGTGGAGATACAGGTTATTATTGAAAAGGCAGGAAAGTAAAACCTGTGTGGTTGTCGTTATCTCATATTTATTGCTGCTTATGGTGTGCCAGTATCCGTGCTTAACAATTTATAGATATTATCTTGTTTCATTTCCTAAAACCCAGCAGGATAAAGTCTCTTATCATCCCATTTCAGAATGGAAGTGACTTGCCCACATTCCCACAAGACATAAGCAGGTGCTCCAGGATCCGAACTCAGATCCATGCAGACCTGCAGGCTGTGCTTTTAACAACGGTGTCATATCAGGAAAAAAAAAACCCTGATACACATCGTGCTGTAACAAAACTAGCCCATGATATGAAAAACATAATGAATTCTCTTAAGATAGTAACATGTTTTCCGCTAGACCATCAAAACAATTTTTAAAAAGAAAAATCCAACTGTTTCCTTCACCAAATACGGATGTTCTCTGCTGGTGACACCAACCTCCTCCTTTTGGAGATTCTATCAAAACATTAATGAGAATTTATTATAAAAGCTGTGGGTAGGGCTTCCCTGGTGGCACAGTGGTTGAGAATCTGCCTGCCAATGTGGGGGACACGGGTTCGAGCCCTGGTCTGGGAGGATCCCACATGCTGCGGAGCGGCTGGGCCCGTGAGCCACAACTACTGAGCCTGTGCGTCCGGAGCCTGCACTCCGCAACAAGGGAGGCCACGACAGTGAGAGGCCTGCGCACCACACACAAAAAAAGCTGTGGGTAGAAGCTGCTGGCCCTGAGGGGGGTAACGAGACAGGAACACACGTGGCCAGAGTGTCCCCCACTCTGCCTCAGGAAGCAACTCAGGAGCGAAAGAGAGAGAGGGGTTCAGGGAACTTCCGCTAAAAGGAAATTGCTCTGGGTTCAAAATTCTCCAAGCAAAGAGCGCCAAGGGTGACAGGGGACAGTCCAGAGGTGGGTACAGAGGAGAGAGCTCTGTGCAGAGCGACTGTCTTATCACCGGGTGCTCTGTGGCCCTGGTCGCCCGCAGGGCAGGGCGTCAGCACTGCTATGTCCCCCGGCTGGAAATCCCCCACTGGGGTCACATTCTTTGCTGCGCGGACACGGCCCCAAAGCTCTGCTCCAAAAGACTCCACGGTGAGATGTTTCTGTTGTATTTCAGGAGGAGAGATAACGTTAGCCCTGGTTGTTTCCCATCACAAGACATCACTATATCCTGTCAGCATCTCCATGACAGAGGAGTTAGAGCAAAGGAAATAGAGCGAGAAAAAATGTCACTCGTTAATCTAACGTCTTTTCTACTCAGTAGAAGTTCCCACCCCATAGCTGGGAGGCTGTCAGAGCAGAGGGTCCCCCCTTCACGTATGAGGTTTGAATATACATTTAAAGATCGGGAACTGGGTTCTTCTGAAATCTACCGTATGTGTCCCACACTGATTTAATCCCCATGGTAGATTTTTGTCATTATCAGAGTCAATGTGTATGAATTATAAAGTAAGACCTTTACACAACCCAGAACCCACGAGGAAAAAGCCTGCAACTTAATTTCTCTTCATTCACATCCTCTTATGAGAATTGCTGTTGATTCACTTCACGGTGACCATCCAGGTATAAACATACACATACAGGTAAGCAGTAGCAATGACAATGGTTTGGAAAGCAGTGCTTTCTATGATGACAGCCAGGCGAGTCTGTCAGGTCAGGGCTCTCACCTGTGGGAGGTTTCCTCTCCCACACCTGGGTCCACATCATCCGTGCACCTGCTGACTTGAAGCCCTGGGCTCTGCCCATCTGGCAGAGATCGTGGGCTGTTCTGCACCTGCCCCACACACCGGCTTCCCATCCGGGCAAACTCACTGAGCTCCTGTTTGCAGTGGCCGGTGTTGCCCTCCGTGTGCTGCGGCCTCGGGGACACGGAAACAGTACCCTCTCTGCTGCTTCAAACCGTGTCCCCTCACCTTCCGCGTCTCACGTTTGTGCTGCAATTTCCATCGCCTCCACGAGTTAAGATTAGTTCTATAGAAAGAAGTCAATCCAGAGCTTTCAGGACTCCAGAAGGAGAAAGAAAACGAAAATAATTTCTGGTGTCAAAGTATTCATACTAACTTTTTTTTTTTTTTGGCAGTACGCGGGCCTCTCACTGTCGTGGCCTCTCCTGTTGCGGAGCACAGGCTCCGGACGCGCAGGCTCAGCGGCCATGGCTCACGGGCCCAGCCGCCCCGCGGCATGTGGGATCTTCCCGGACCGGGGCACGAACCCGCGTCCCCTGCATCGGCAGGCGGACTCTCAACCACTGCGCCACCAGGGAAGCCCTCATACTAACTTTTATCTTTTAATCCTCCAACTGAATTTAGTATTAGTATAGTTATTATCAGTGGAGTACTAACCGTACATGTGTAGTTAGTATTAGTTCCAACTAGTATACCTTATCTTTCAAAACAATTAAGTTTTAGATGAGTTCAGGTGCAAATCTCTCTGAATTTCCTTTGACTAGGCATTAACGTTTCAGACCGATAGAATGTAAGATTTATGTATAGTTTGTAAATCTATTAAATCGAGCAGAATAGTCTAATCATCTGAAAGTTGTGATATGTTGTCCCATCAGTGTGAAGTGTGTTTTAAAATATAAAAATGCACATTTGCACTTAAATGGTCTCTATTACAAGATCTAAAGATCCACAGTGCAGAGTGTTTGGAAAAGGTCATAATTAATTGTACAGATCTTCCTCAACTAACGGTGAGGTTACATCTCGACCGACCCATCAAAGGTTGAAAATACTGTAAGTCAAACATGCATTTACTACCCGACCTCCTGGACATCGTAGCTCAGCTCGGCCACGTGAACTGTGCTCGGAGCATATCCGAAGCGGCCACGGGCTGCCTGGGAGCCATGGCCGCCACCGCCCAGCTTCACGTGAGAGCATCACACCATCAAAAAGTCAAAAAGTCCTAAGTCACATCATCATGAGTCTGGGATTATCTATTTTCTGAATGTGTTTGCAGCCCAGTATGAGTCATCACACTACATTTCTCCCTAGAATAATGATATAAATAATATTCGTAACCTGCCCTTCCTGAGCATTCTACTGTATTCCCGTCCTATCAGCTGGATGCTGTCATCTTACCCATTTTTCAGATAAGGACGCAGAGGCAGAGGTGAGGCTAAAAGCTTGTTTCAATTCCTCAGAGAGTAAAGGGGGAAGCTGCTCGTCACATCCAGCACTTGAAGTGTTAAATGCTGGGTGAGGGACCTGGGTGCTACCTGCCCAGGGAGAGGCTATGTCAGGGGCCAGGCACAGGGCGCGGCCGCCGGGACCCCGGCTCCCTCCCAGGCTCAGCTCTCAAGCTGCTGTCCACATGCGTGTGCTAGGCCGTCCAGCTCCTCTCGGAAGGAGAACAATGCTGAAATACGCTTCGGTTCCATTTGGGACTCACCCTGGGTCAGTGACAACTTTCTTATGAGGGCCCTGAGTCAGTAATAACCGCCTGCCAAACACTAAAAGATATTTTGGAAAGGGATGCTTAGGAGCAAGGCTCTCTGTCCTGAAATGAATCCTTCACAGTCGACCGGGAAAAAAACACGGGGTCCGCTCAAAACACTCTGCCGGGTCCCGTCGACTCATCCGGGGCCAAGGGCAGCTCCAACGCCAAGTTGTGAGGCCTCCTTCAGACGGGGCGTCTGGGGAAGCCCCCCCGGCCTTCAGGAGCCAGGAGCCTAGTCCTGTGCAGACTGCTCTCCAACACAAGGTCTGCACACAAAATGTCCTGCAAGGAAAAGCCTAGATGTAACCCCTGCAGGACAGAACAATTGCGCTGAGGTACTCCGGGCCCAACTTACAGCACAACCAACAGAAAGGCACTGAAAGCAAGCCATTGCTTAGAACGAGCACGGCTACAGAACGTGCTGGAAAAACTCTAAATCTCCAAAGGTTGTCAGGCAATCTCAGATCCTACAAACACACACACACACACACACACACACACACACACACACACACACACTGACTTAAAACCAAATAAACACGCGACAACATGTTTAGGCCTTACTAACGCGTACTTGTGTGATAAGGGTTTATTTCCATTCCAAGTCTAGCTATGCTGCTGCTACGTACACAGCCCAAGAGTGGTACCTTGCAAATACTTGCAGTTTTTGGAGTGTGAGCACAGCAGCATTCTCGAGGTGACCCGCAGTCTGTTCCTTGCACCCACCTCAACAAGACGCATCACGCCCGCCTGGTGGACAGCACGCGTCCAGATTGCGTAACACCTGCTCAGAACAAATGTTTATTCTTTCCCTTTGTGTCCCTTGATTCAGTTAATTACGCTTCTTGGCATGTTGTCTAGCTCAGCACTGAAAAAGGAATCAAGTGATTTTATCAAATTACTGAAAGCAAACATTGTTCTTTCCCTTAGAACAGTGAGACTTTCTTATTCACCTTTAAAAGGAAAAATGGGCAGGAATAAAAATTCTAACATTCTTACATATCTTGCTCATTTCCAACTGATGCTGTAAATCATATCTTGTTCTTCAAATGAATTATCTAGATGCTTCCAGAAACTCTGTATTATCAACAGATACTATCTTTCCAGAGGTCAGAGAGGAAAAGCTTTTGTAACGTGCACCCTCGTGGTAACAGGTGCCCAACAATTCTGGTCAAGTTCGCAGCACCAACCCCCAGAAAAGACAGAGAGAGAGAGAGCTCTCTGGTGTGGCCCTTACTGTTTGCAGTTCCTGCCCCTTAGAAGAGAGCACTTTTGACACTCTCTTGGGCGGATGAGACCTCGTAATTGTTCTACCCTCTGAGTCATGAGTCCCAGACAAACATGTAACTGTTAGGACAAGACCTGCCAGGGCTCTCCCTCCCTGTCACCCATGGCTGACATCTCAGGACGCTGCTGTCCCCAGCGCCCAGCGTGGCAGGGCCCCTGCGGAACCGGGGACAGCCGGATGGCCCCCCAGTCTAGTCTGGTGCCAGGTGTGCAGGGCACCAACCGCATCCTCTCAATCCCAGCCCCAAACTCACGAGAACTCGTACATGGCTTGCTCTGCGATGCCACCCTACCACAGACGGGCACCGTGCATACACACAGGCACACGTACCCCGACAGTGGAAGGGGCGGTCCTCGCAGCAGGGTCCCTTTTCATGCCCTCTCACTAACTGGTGGGCCAAGGGCCCCCCTTCCCTTCTCCGGTCCAGCGACAAATTGCAGGACGACTGGTCCTCCAAGTCAGCTTACTAGTGGGTCAGAAAATAAGACAGAATGAAACAAAACAGACAACATAAATCAAACCAGCTGAGTCCCCAAAACTACGTCACACCATCTTCCCACAATTTGAGTGAAACAAAACCTTTCATACACTCGGAGTTCAGTTAATGCCCTGTGAACAGATGAACAACTGAGTGAGCAGATATCCTCGACATGCTCCCTGCAGCCTCTCCCCTCCAGCACGTGCTTTCTGGAATAATCTCTCTAAGGCTGAATCACGGGCAGCTGGTGAAAAGGGCAGCTCTTTGCAGGGAAACTTGGGGGGGGGGGCGGTGCTTCGATTTTACGGATCTTACACCCTACAGAGTGAACTCTATGCTTTTCCCGAGGTAACAAAAGAGACCTCTGTTTAGCAAATTCCTTTGCAAACTGCATTTGTGAGATATAGTTTACAAGTTATTGAAAACAATCCATTTGGAAATTTTTCAGCTGTTACTTGTTTAAAGATGGGGCACTCCAACTGAAATCAAGTCTGAGCTCAATCTAAACATCCCTTAACAACCAAGGCTTCGCCCAAGCCGGCCGCCTTTATTCGGGTGGCCTCGGAGCAGAGAGTAGGAAATCCTGAGCCGGCCGGCAAGGCCACGCGGGGCGCCCTGTCCGCAGCCCAAGGCAGCCCTGCCCTGGGCAGACGCATATCCTACCCCGGGTCCCGCAGAGGCGGACCCGGAGCCGGGGTTGGGGCGTGGAGTTTACTTGGGATGTGATCCCAACACATGCTGAGGAGGTAGGAAGTCGAGTCAGAAAAAAGAGGAAGCAGCCGGTGGTCCTGTGGTCACCTCCGCGCAGACCCCGGGGGACAGACAGCTCAGCGCCCGTGAGGGCCAAGGAGGCTGGACGCGTCCCCACGGGCCCCTTTCTCAGTGGGAGGGGATGGCGCCGGCTTCAGGAACCTGGCAGGACAGTGGGGACCCGGCTCAGTTCCCTGCAAGGAGGCCGTCGGCGTCCTCAGCCGACTGCCACCAAGGGTCCCTTTCGACTCCTATTTATCTCCTTCCGAGGACGCATTTTCCCTCCGTAGATTTTGAGTCGACTTCCTGACCTCTGCTGTCTACTCACTTGCCTTCTTGTGTAAAACACTGTCAGGGAATAAAGACACAGACGTAGAGAATGGGCTTGAGGACACGGGGAGGGGGAAGGGTAAGCTGGGACGAAGTGAGAGAGTGGCATGGACATATATACACTACCAAACGTAAAATAGGTAGCTAGTGGGAATTAGCCGCACAGCACAGGGAGATCAGCTCGGTGCTTTGTGACCACCTAGAGGGGTGGGATAGGGAGGGTGGGAGGGAGGGAGACGCAAGAGGGAAGAGATATGGGGACATATGTATATGTATAGCTGATTCACTTTGTTATACAGCAGAAACTAACACACCATTGTAAAGCAGTTATATTCCAATAAAGATGTTTAAAAAAAAAAAAAACACTGTCAAGGACCTCACAGAGGTTTATGACATATTTCCGTGGCACTCTGCAAGCTTACACAGGTAAGGGAAAGCAAGAGGGACTTATTATCTCCACAACGAGTCTAAACAGAAATTGACTAGGTATCAAATCAACTTTGCAGATACCGAGACAGAGGCTCACAGAAATTAGGCAAATTCCTTCAGTGCAAAGAACCAGGTAGGGCCCAAGTTGAGGCTGATGGTTATTCCACTTACTGGTAATTTCTTCCAAATGTTTCAGGGAGCAGTAACATCAGTTTTTACATAAACTTTCTCAAAGAATAGAGAACAGAGACTAGCGGTCAACTCATCTTACGAGACCAGCATAAATCTCATACCAAAACCTGACAAACGTGCTGCAATTTTCAGACCAATCTCTCCCATGGACAGACATAAAGATTTTAAACAATATATTAGCAAGTATCTCCAGTATAAAAAGCATAATACCCGTGTTTCCTTTAAAAATGACTTTTTTTCTCTGCAAAGTCATTTAGATTTCTTGTTACATTAATGAGCCACTGACGGATTAGAGACTTGCTTCCTTGGTCAGAGGAAGCAGACTACTGAGACCATCAGTGAGATCCCTAGGCCTAGTTTTTTGATGCGTTTAAAATATTACAGTCTCCACCTTCGCTCTTTCAGTTTCCCCCCAAAACCCCACAATATATCACTGATCAAAGGCACAGGGTGACGGAGATCTCGTCTTGGCCACACACCGGTCAGTTCGCACAACGAGCTGGACCTGCGGGGAGGTTAGAACTGTCACCCAGGGAGTGAATCCAGGACACCGGCCTCCACTTTCGACGAATAAACTCCTGACGCTCTTTCAGTTTCCTTTCTTTATGGACAGCGCAATCTGTGGAAAGTGAATTGTCTTCCACATCCATGTCAAATTTCTCAGTGTATGCAAATTCCAATTCGAGTCTCTGTTCTGTCCGCTCTGTCTTGACAAAGCCCCCAGGCGCCTGTCTGTCTCCTTGGGCTGCGGCCAGCTCCACCCCAACCAGCTGGGCCCCCGACCACCCAGAGCACGTGCCTGCAGAGACCTCGAAGCTGACGAGTCCAAAACCAGAGCCCGATCCCTTCCGCTCTGCTCACAGCCCCTGCTTCTCAGCTGGGGCAACCCCCCTTCTCCGAGGCCAAAACCGAGCAGCCAGCCTTCTCACTTCTGTTAACAGGAATGAAGAGCACGTTGTTTAGATGTATTAAAACAGCTGAGCAATCACTGAAGCTTTGATTCCATTTTAATTTCATTCTCCTAATGTGTTTGAGATGTTATGAAAGTACTACATAAGTAAGAGATGACTTCAAATTCAACCTACAGTCTTAGAGGTCGGTGGTCCCGTGGTGAACTCGCTTTGCAGCTCATAAAATGACTTCTGTGTAAAAGTCATGCTTCCAAGTTTTTTCATTTTCACTTTAGGGAGTATTTATTTAGGTTGCCCCCGCACCTTGGCTATTGTGAATAATGCTGCAAGGAACACAAAGATACAGACATCTCTTTGAGACAGTGTTTTCACGTCCTTTGGATGAATACCCAGGGTAGAATTGCTGGACGGTATGGTAGTTCTAGTTGTAACTTTTTGAGGCACCTCCACACTGTTCTCCACGGCGGCTGCACCAGTTTACATTCCCATCAACAGTGCACAGGGCCACATCCTCACCTACACTTGTTATTTGTTGTCTTTTTGATGACAGCCATTCTGACAGGTGTGAGGTGATATGTCGGTGTGGTTCGGACTGCACTTCCCTGATGATTAATGTTGAGCATCTTTTTATGTGCCTGTTGGCCATCTGTACGTCGTCTTTGGGAGTCTATTCTGGTTCTCTAGGTTTGAAGTTTAAAGACTATGAAATCCAGGCAGAATTAACAAGTGAGTAGCAATATTTAAGGATTAGATGTCGGTGTTTTCCCCTTCCTCAGTGTTCGAACACTGCTGACTGTTGCAGATACCAAATCCCTTCTGGGTGGGTGGGAGGGCACAGCGGAAGGTGCAGTTCTAGTGCTGACACGTGGTACCTGCAAGGCCTTTGGGGAGCGGAGAAGGGGAAAGTCTCAACCTGCCTGAAAAGGGGAGGGAAGCTTACTTCGGGAAAATGAAAGGCCTTCTATAGCAGACGGGAACGCGAGGCAGAACGCACAAGCTTCGGGTGCCCAAGCAGGGGTCATCTCGGGGTGACGACAGCCTGACGTCCAACACAAAATCGAATCGCTTATTATCCTTTAAAAGCACGAGAAGGACTTATGCTCAATTCCACCTAAACGCTTTAGAAAATAATTCTCAGCTATTTTACTATCGCTGGGCGGGAAGAGCCATTGAGCAGATCCCGACAGGGCGGTGATTCCCTGGAGGAAGGTGCCCGTGTGGCCGGGAAGCCCTGGGCCCCTGTCACCTGCCCGTCTGCCCCAGACCTTCCTGATGCTTCTCAGAGCCCAGCGGCAGGAGGCTAGCCCTGCCCGAGGATGCTCACTTCGCTCACCCAGGAAGTGGAATCTCATTGGATTTTGCAGCTCAGTGTGGGCTGCTGTCTTCCGAACTCTGCTGCAGTTAGTCATTCACGCTGCTCTTTAAATTATATGAATTTAGTCACTTGGCTGTGTTCCAGCCTGGGAACCCTGTGTCAGGGAATCGTTTCAAAGCCTGTGTTAGGAAAGGTGCCATGACCTGCAGACATGTCTGGCGGTTGGTTCAGGCCCTTTCTTGCTGGGTTAGGAGGTGAATTACCGGGAGGATTGGGGGGGAGGGGCAGGTGGACTGACAGCTTCTCTCCAAGGACGCCTCCGGGAGACAGGTGGGGCGGCCAGCGCCCGGCCGGGCGAACTCTGGGGCACTGGCCCCGGGCCCGTGGAAGGAAGGCGGTGACGACAAACACCATGCCGTGTCCACGGGGCCCGGACGGCCAGGGGCGGTGCTCTGGAGGGATTTCTCTCCTGAACGGCAGGATGCAAACAATCCATAGGTTAGCAAATTGTTAGGAATTCGCTCTAAGTTCAAAAATCTGAAAAATACCGCAAGCGATGCCAGAATTCCTCTGTCATCAGTGGAATCTTGCGTGCCCTGGAGCAGCACAGCTTCAGGCTTGTTAGGAAGGGATCGCCTGCTTCTTGCAGTTTTAAATTACGTTTGCAAAATGCTTCCAACTGCAAAATCAAGAGACGAGTCCCCCAAACTCGACTTTGTCCGGGGTCCCTGCGTCTACGGA
>NW_006790942.1:998838-1008139 GCF_000442215.2 Lipotes vexillifer | reverse complement strand
CCCGCCAGCGTTTGATGACACTCAGCTGACGGGCGCGAGGACGGGGCTGGGGGGGGCGGTCCCCAAGGGCCCACAAGCCCGGTTGGAGCCCTGGATTCTGGGACTGTCTCCCGTCTGCCCAGAGCTGGCTTCGGGCCTCCTGGACCTTCTGCCCCAGCAGGTCAGGAGGCCGGGAGGTGACGGCCCTCAAAGTTGGGGGCCAGGGTCCTCCCCTGAGGTTTACCAATCAGATTCTTCGCTGCAGTGCCCTCCGTGGCTGGCTATAGTCCTTTTCCAGAACATTTCCACAGATGAAGGGGATATTTAAGGGACACGAGGGAGGAGATACAAATCATCGCGCCTTGACCTTGACGAGGAAAACAAAGGCCAGCTCACGTTTATCTTTAAACTTACTGTGTGAGAGAACCTTGCCTCCTTTTATTGCTTTTCTTAGCTATGTCTTAGTAAGAACTAGCCTGTTAGACCTCTGGGCATAATTTATGTGAAGTCGTGAGAAATTAACCTGACTTTATGCATATTTGAAGAATATGACTGTAAAACTTGCTTGAAGTTGACTTAGTCATTATAAGTGTCATTAGCAGACGATGTATATATTCGTTTTCTTTCTAACCTGCACTTTACCCAGGCGCTCGGCAAGTACTGAGTAAACAGACTTACGTCACATCCACATCTGACATGGACGCGTGGCTGTGTCTCTTCACAGACCCCCTTCCCACCTGGATGACTGTCCCCGAGAAGGTCTTCGGTGGAATCCAGCTTTCCTATCTGAACGGTGAGAACACTGTTCATTGTGTGTAAATGGAAGTATATCTTTAGGGAATACATTCCCTGAATCAAGTTCCTACAGGAAGAATGGTTTTCAAAAACATATCTATCTCATTCTTCTCTTGAATTCCTTATTCAGTAATGAGGAAATAAAAGGAAATAGATTAGAAAAGAAAAGAACAAATCAGGAAAAGACATTAGAAATTTGAAAAAGGGAGAAAAAAACTGAACGAGAGGTTATATTAACTCAGTAGCCATTCAACAAAGGTTACACGTCTAATAGTTAAAGAGTTCTGGGGATATAGGAACGAGTCAATCATAATTTCTGCCTTCGGAAAGTTTATCATCTAAGTGAGGAAATAAGCAAATAAACAGGCAATTAATTACAAGAGTGTAGCAACTGCCACGACGGGGATGACGGCTGTGGCACCGGCCCTGGGGGAGCCGGCCACGTCGGCAGGGCTCCGAGACCACGGTGGGCACGGCGTCGGGAGAGCCCTGAGAAATGGCACCTCCCCAGCCTGGAGGGTCAGGGAAGGCTTCTCTGGAGAGGTCATGCCTAACTCTGCTTGCAAGGTGAGTTACAATCAGCCAGGAGGGAGCTGACAACAGTAAGGTAAAGACTGGGAAGCAATGTTGACACATAACCCACAAAGGATTGTATCCAGAATATATAAAAAGCTCTCAAAACTCAATGTTAAAGCAAACAATCCAAGTTGTTTGGGTGAGAGACGTGAACAGACATTCCACTGAAGACCACCTACAGATGGTAAATCAGCCCATCACTAGCCCTCAGGGAAACGCACATTAAAACCGTAGTGAGAGGTCACCTACCAGAATGGCTAAAATAAGAAACAGTGACAACCCCAAACCCCAGGGAGGGCGCTCCCCTCACACTTTGCTAGTGGAACGTGAGGGTGTGCAGCCACTCGGAGCACAGCGTGTCGGCTTCTTATAAAACCGGACCTTCAGCTATCATACAACCCACGTGCACAAGCCATTTATCTATTCCATTTTTATAGCCCTGAAAAATGTGGGACACATGGCTGTTTCCCAGGCTGAGCCAGAAGTGGGGAGTGCAGGAGGCGGTGGGTGTCATGCGGGCTCTGTGAGGGCCACAGGAGGGGTCGTGTGGGTCCATGACCGCGGTGGGCAGGTAGGAGTGGGGCTGAGAAGCCGCACAAGCGATAGGGTGGGACGGAGCCCGGCGCACACACACCAGGAACACGGGTGAAGCTGGGAAGTGGGAGTAAGATGGGTGACTGCATCCACGTCACTCTCCTGCTTGGGATAAGAGACTATAGTTCCCAAAATGGTACCACTGGGGAAAAACAAATGTGTGGAAAGGATCTCTCTGTACTGTTTCTTGCAGCCAGATTTGAATCTATAATTGTCTCTATAAAAAATTCAATTAAAGTAAAAACATGTTAGTTACTGTAACTAATAAAACAAGATTTATAGACAGCATGTGTAAAACCTTGAGGGGGTTATTCCAGAGGGGGAGGGACCACGGAGAGGGAAGTGTGCGTATCTGAGCGAAAGCGGTTGCCTTTTGCCGGGTGACCCTGGGTAACAGCGATTAAAAGCTCAGTTAGGGGTGGGGGGGACTGTCCTCAGGGGTCTCACTTTTCTGCATCAGAACTGGCTCAGGCTCCCCAGCGGCATCTGGCCTGGTAGAGACAGAGAGAGCGGTCCCTATCTGAGCTCAGTTTTGCCCCAAGTTACTAAGGGCCTTTCTGGGAGGTGGCTGTGTATTGCTTTTCAGAGAAACACCCAGGGCTAAGAGTTCTCAGGCTTTAGGAACATTGTCAAGGGTCCTAATGTGAACCATGTGATGTTCTAATGACCAGACGAGGATGCTGGTTGGTAGAGAGACCACGAAGGCCTTCGTCAAGGGCCAAGGTCAAGAGGAGGAAATTTTGAGTCTCTTGCTCTGAAACCTTCCACTTCTAGTCTCGTAGTTAAAGCAGATCCCTGAGAAACAGACCTCGCGGAGAGAGCAGATGTGGTGCATGTTTAGGAAAACATGCATTTTTCTACATACACAGATTCTCATGGAAACTGAAAAAGAACACACGAATAAATCTAACTTTAACCAGACGTAGACATTTTCTAACATCTTATAGGTAATATTAAGGAAATATTTCAAGCCAAACCAAAAAGAAAAATCACCGGGTAAATGAGGGTATTTCCTTCCAACCGCCATTTTCCTTTTCCTGTCATTAGTCATTGTTACAAAGACAATTTCAAAACTCCCCAAAACTTTCTTTTTGTAATGTGCTTGGTTTACACAAATTTGAAGTGTCTCATTCAGCATATTTTATCAATCATAATTTGCACAAATCTACAATGTCTGCACAGAACGGAACTGCAGTCTGGTGAAACAGTCCTTCAGTTTGGGACCTGACTGTCAAACGTCCCTCCTCAGTTGCTTATTTATTGTACCCAGTCTCTACCAGTGCATTCCCACTGACGTATGCAATGGAAAGTCATTTATTATAACTTGGAATCTCCGTTATTGAGGAAAATGGCAATGTTTCAGCAGAGTTCTCATTCAACTCGATGGCCAAGTGTTCATTTCCAGCCATTTTGAGGCTTTATTTTCCCAGCCAAGGAGGACAGCACACTGGGGGCTGAAAGGGGCTGACAGCTGCCTTGTGCAGACCTCCTGCCTTTACCTCCGGCCTTTACTCCCGTCCACCCGCCTCTGGGTGGGACGCTGTCCCAGGACAGAGCAGAAAGGGAGGCTCTCTTCCTGCCAGGCCCCTGCGGCCCCTCCCCAGGCCTGAGCTTGATGGACCCAACTTCCTTCAATGAGAGACATTATGCCTTTTTTCTTTGCATCTGTCCACCATCACCCCAAAATTCCTAGCACTGGGATTTTACATAGAAGTCTGCACTCAGAATCTTACAACTTATGCAATTAATTTAGCATACACTTAACTGAGTCTCTTAGAAACTATCCCAGTGTTATTGCATTTTAAATTGTAATTACAGCTATTAAATGAATGTCTCTTTGAAGGATTTCCTCGATCCAGTGGTCACATGACAGTTTGAGGGTCAGAGAGCCCTCGTCCGCAGCTCTGATGCCCTCGGGGCTCACGGGGACCCGCTGAGTCCTGGTGAGGTGTCAGTGTTCTTCTGAACAGTTCATCGGAGGAGAAATCCACCTGCAGTGTTTCAGGATCCAGGGACTTAAACTCTACTCCATTTCTCTACACTGAGAGGCACTCGTTTGCTTTCAACTTTGAACAAAAATAAAGTGGTGGGAACGAAATCGAGTGAGAAGTAATATTTCTGAACCAAAAAAGCTAATGAAATACTTGCCCTGAGTCCCCTGAGACAGGTATGTTTATTTTTTTCTTTGGGATTTTAAACAATTCCTCCCTGTTCTTTCCCGATGGGACCCCGTGCTGCCCATCAGACTGCTGTGAACCTTCTCTCTTTACGGCCTCCGACACCTGTTCCAAGATGCTGTCCAGTCCTGCTTAGGGCAGCACTTCTTTTCAAATCCAAAGTAACAAATAAAACTATTTAAAGAAAGTGTCATCTCAAGTCCTTTTTAATTCTTTTTTATATATATAAAAAAGGAGACAGAGAGAGAGAGGAAGAAAGGGAGAGAGAGAAAGAGAGGGAGACATAAATCTCTGAAAAGTAGCTTTCCTCCAGATGTTGGAAACCCAGATGTTCAAGTCCTTTTTAATTCTTTTTTATATATATAAAAACGGAGACAGAGAGAGAGGGGGGAAGAAAGGGAGAGAGAGAAAGAGAGAGAGACATAAATCTCTGAAAAGTAGCTTTCCTCCAGATGTTGGAAACCCAGGATGTGACGATGAGAGACAGAGCTCGCACAGTCTCCAGAAGTCTTCCCTTCTTGCCCACTGTGTCCTTTGCGCTCCTCTTTTCTGTCTTTGAGACCTTATCCTTCGCCTTCTAATTATTTTTGTATCTATTACAATTTGGACAACATCCGCATTTACAACTGGCTTGGGAGTTTTGGCTGACCTGGATATAAAACCTCATTTCTATGAGAACGATTATCATGATGTTATGGCAGCGAGAGCATGATGAGAATTCTTAGGAAATGAAAAAGGGAAGAATCATGAAATCCTGAAAAGAAATGTTCAAGTCTAGCATTTTTCTCTGTGTCATTCATACAGATTGATTCACCAAAATCGAGTTGTTTTCATCAGCTGATTTCTCTTGATCTCGGGACCATTTATCTGACATTTTTAAACATGGAACAAGGGAGTGGGGTGTGTAGAGCCCAGAGGGGCCCGGAGTGTTGGGTTTCTCTTGAGTTAACAGGAAAATAACCCCCATGGCAAATGACTTCAGCTGACTTCCAGCTAATAGCACAGAGACGCAAGTTGCTTCTGGAAGAACCGGGGTAGAAACGCTTACTAAATAGTTTCCTTCCATTTTGGCTAGTAAGAGCCCCGTGCCTGCAGCAGAACAGAAAACACAGTTGAGAGTGAGAAAGTACAAACACAGAGAGCCAGCCAACAAGGGCACATGGTCCTGGACATGCGCTGATGTTTGCAGAAGGGCGTGAGGCGCTGGAGGCCCTCAGGTTTGCATCAGAGACGCCCTCGGCCTCCAGCCAGCAGCCTCTCCCAGGCCCCGCGTGCCCATCATGGCATCACTTCAAAAATAAGCAGAAAGAGAAAGAAAGAAAAGTCTTGCCATTTACAGGTTTTAACCTTTAAGCGCTGAAGAGGAGGTGAAGTCGGTCACCCCACTGCTCCCCAGAGCTCCCCACTGCTCCCCACTGCTCCCCAGAGCTCCCAGAACTCCCCACTGCTCCCCAGAGCTCCCCACTGCTCCCCAGAGCTCCCCACTGCTCCCCAGAGCTCCCCAGGCACCAGAGGCAGCAATTGTTTCCTGGCTTTGGTGGAGTCACACCCAGCGAGGGATGGGTCAGAATCAGCCCTCGGGAATTTGACTGCGTCCCCTGGATTGGAGAGAATCCCCCTGGGAACATCTATAGACGCCCTATAGGTGCTGAAGGTCCGAGTCTCTATCTTGCACTTTTCCACAGTAGACATTAAACCAAGCTCAAAGCTTCAAAGGAAGGCTATTCAATGTCTTTCAGCTGCATCTGAGGGAGCCTCCCCCTGCCTCCTAAGTGGACGTCGGGCACCTATGGGGTGGGCATAAGGGGCGCCCAGCAGAGGCTGCCCAGTGGTCTGGAGAGAAGTGACGACCGCGTGGCCAGGAGCAGCAGGAAGGCCTGTAGGAGACGTGGGTGCCCCCCTTCCGCCCTCCTCCCAGATAGGATCTAGTCTCAGGTGTCCGTCTGTCCTCCGAGGGGGTCAGCAGGGACCTCGTCTCAGGTCAGCCCTGATTTTCTCAGGTTCGTCCCTTCTGGCCTTTGGGGCAGGTAATGCTTCAAGGGGGCTGTCCTGCATCTCAGGGGGGTCAGCAGCGTCCTCAGCCTCTGTGCTCTAGCGCCAGCCCTCACCAGCTGCGACAACCCCAGACGTGCCTGCGGCGGAATCACCCTGGTCCAAGCCGGCAAGCACAGGGTCCTCCTCTGAGGTCACCATCCCCCGGGCTCGTCACTCAAGCTGACACAATGCCTGCCCTGGGGACCAATGACCCCCCGACCAGTCCCTCCAAAAGGAGGGAAACGGCTGCAGCCTGGTTGGCAGCAGGACTCAGAGCCACCCAGATCTGCTGGTCCTGGGCAGACGCTGAGGACAGCAGGGCGTGCAGAACAAGACGACGACAGCTACGTCCTGGAGAACTCACGCTGAAGCCGGTTTCCGGAGGGGCATCCTGACCCCGGCTGGTCACATCGTCTGAAATGATGCTGCACGCGGATCCAAGGAGAGGCCTGCTGTCCACGGGGCTGTGTGACTGGACGGCTGTTTA
The DNA here is from genome assembly GCF_000442215.2 of Lipotes vexillifer. NCBI lineage: Eukaryota > Metazoa > Chordata > Mammalia > Artiodactyla > Lipotidae > Lipotes > Lipotes vexillifer. The sequence goes on along the minus strand of NW_006790942.1, from coordinate 1,001,497 downwards.
AGGGCAGAATTCTCCAAAGTTCTGATCGCCATGCAGCCTCCACCTGAGCAGGTGTGTAACGGTCAGTCCGTCCCTGCCCATCCCTACCGGCACGGCTTTGCCCCTGCCGGCAGCTGCATCCCCGACAACCATCCTCACCACCAGCGTTCGTCCAGAGTCTGTCCTCTTCCTACAACCTTCACTGCTTCCACTCTGCTCCAAGCCTCCACGGGCTGTCTTGGCACCGGTCATGAGCCTCATGACCAATCTCCCCCCACCCACACCCACTGCCCTCCGTGCTCTCAGGAGCGGCTTGAGCCGTCCTGTGGACAGAGCGTCACTGGCTGGCTTGTCCGAACAGCCCTGGTCTCCAACCTGCTGCTCTCCCCGTGTTTCATTCTGCTTCGTAGCAGGTGTCCCTACCTAACACACTCTGTGTTTTCTCATTCGCCGTGATCGCTGCCCACCACCCACCAGGGCGACCCCTCTGGAGGGCAAACAGTTGTGTTTGTCCTGCTCACAGTTACTCCAGAACCCAGAACGGCGCCTGCACTTCGGAGCCACATTCCACGGATGGAGGAAGGAAGGAAGGAACGTGTGCTCAGCATTGTGTTGACTGAACTTGTTATCATGCTTCCGTGGGGAAAGAACCAGTCCTGCACTTGACACACACCTAGAAATTCTGGGGAAGGGGAGCGTCACCTGGGTGAGGTCCAGAAAACTAACCAGCTGCAGGAATCTACGTAAAAACCCCTCCCGGGCCTCCCAGCTTCAGGTTCCCACGTGAGGACCTTGGAAGTCATGGCTCCATCCTCAGGACAAGTGACAACCCGAACAGACTGAAGGATGACAAGTACTCATGGATCCCTTGGGGGGACACGGGACTGGCGCGAGTCCAGGCCAGCATGGTGGTCATTCTTTCCTGGAGCAGAGCACAGGAGCAGACACTGCCGTGGATCCAGAGTAGGACCCGGACCGCAAGGAAAGGACAGCCGGGGCCCCACGTGGGCAAGTCTGAGAGTTAACGCTCCAGGGGGCCCCAGCCCCAGACCTCATGATGTGGTGGAATCCTGGCCGGGTTCCCACGGTAAAAATCAGAGAAAAGTCCCCTGGGCTTCTGGCAGGGGGAGGTGAAAGCTCTCTGAGAAACACCAGAGCACTTTGTTCTTCTCAACAAGGCCTGGCCTCAAGGAAAACTAGTTAACCAGAGTCTAACCAGCTGGGGTTTATCAGAGACTAACTGCCCCGGGGGAAGGGAAAGACCCAAATCCAGCCAGCTCCAGCCAGCCTGACCCCAAGGGGTTGGGGAAATAAATCCAGATTAGGAAGGAAGAAATAAGACCACCTTGTTCACAGTTGACATGATCAACTATATGGAAAATCCAAACAAACAAAAGAACGGCATAAACTTAAAAAACCATGAATATTTATAGTTTTACGTACATATATCTCCTCCCAACACAGGCTCTACACTCACACAAAGGTCAATCAGCTGGATTCTCCTCTTTGTCCTTCCTCAACGTACCCATCTCTTAAGATACAAACGCCAACTCCAAGATGAAAAAAAAAAGGCTGTCTTGGGCACTCTGCAAGTATTTGGGAATAAACTACTCCCATATGGACTCTGTGGCATAGAAAGAAATTTGACCTGATTCCTTGAAGAGTATAACATCATAAAACCTATCCAAATGTCTAGAAACTGCAGACAGAACCTTGAATCCAAGACCTTGGTCCAAGGTCTCAGACCGATGCCGCTGGTGTCAAAAACCGTCACATGAGGTAAAGAATGACGTTTCTGTTCCTGTCACCTCTTGTCCACGTTCTATTTATCTTCCATTTCTCCTCCCCTGCACGTGTATACACCAAGCATCACTCATTCGAATTACCCTTTGTTATTCCTAAATACTGGCCAAAACAGATGAACAAGAAGATGGTAGAAACGGAGGTAAGAGATATTAAGTGCCTTAACTGCATTGAAATTCTGGGAGTAAAGCCACATTTTAGGAAGTCTGGCATCAAGTCATCAGGTTAGAGATACAATGATGAATGGGGATACAGGAGCCTCAGAGAAGGATGCCACATAATGGGAACCTGCTACGTCGCCTGGACCAGGGTTCCTTTAAAGAAGCACGTGGTGATCTTCTCTTAAATGTAGAGGAATCTAGGAGATGAGAAAAAGGTGTGTCTGCAGCCCTCAAGGGACAGAATTAACCCCCCGGCGCCGAGTCCCCGGGTTACAAATCTGAGTGTCGCCAGTTCGTACCATTTCCGGCGCGAACAGCTGGGGGCCGGTGCAGGGCAGCTGTGACTCAGGGCTCCCCTCCCCGCGGGGCTGAGTCTTCAGAAAGAGGGCCCTTCTCAGCCCTCCCTCCCCAAGAAATCCAAAGAGTTCTCCCCACTTCATTTTGCTTATTTGATTCACACCCTCAAGAGACCGTAGAATTTCAGGATTTTCAGATGAGGAATCAAAACGATAATTTTTCAAAAGATTCAGATAATTAATCCCAGACCCAAGTTCTAATATTTCTGGTTATCAAGAAAACTCTGCTTCCCTTGAGGTCCGTCTCTTGTTCAGACTCCCCCTCATTTACCCCCGGAGCCCCTCATTATGTGTAAAGGAAGAGAGCAAACCAGTGACAGAGGTACAAATACATTGGCTTTTTTTTTTTTTTTTTTTTTT